>NC_044912.1:39116044-39406044 GCF_001633185.2 Quercus lobata
CTAACAAGCCCAAACAATGAATTTGTAGAGCGTGAGTGAAAGAACTAGTCCTACTCCAGAAGAAAGATAATAAAAGTTAGTGAATTAAAATCATTAAACACAAGTAAAATAAGAAAATCTGTCCTCGACACAGCTAGAGGAGTTTATGTTATAATGTCTTGTTTTTGAACAAAGTTACAAAAGTTCACAGTATTATTACAAAGATTTCTTGATTTTTCCTGATCCTTCTCCTCTAGGCCACCTTCCCATGCTATATACTACAATCTTGGTATCATCCCCACCATTCACGTGTAGATTAGATTCTAGGAATTCCTTCTTGTCCCATCCAACACCTCCTAGAATCATCAACTAGTAACTGTAAGGCTGCTTGACCACTGTTCAGGTATCACCTCCACATTAATGCGGCCAGAGAGTTAGTTGGGAGGCATTTAATGTGGAGGTAGCAGCTTTTGAAGATACTTGTTACCTCCCCTTTGCTTATCTCTTATCCAATGTCCGACTCTTAGTTGTGATGCAACCTTGAAGAGGGTCCAAGATGATAAGACATTCTTATTGATCTCGGATCTTCGTTTCCGAGATGACTTTTCTCCTCGGATGTATTTTGGGCTATCATATACAATCTTTATTTCTTCTTCTTATACCATTCCCATTATAACTTTATTTGATCATCCTCAGATTGGTTAATTTCCTCGGATTGGGCCATAAGCCCAATTCATACAGTTTTAATAGTACCTTCTAGATAATTGGTCCCCACAGTTAATAATTTGAATTTATTATAATTTGGGATTACTACATTTGAGAAGTCCACATATTCTCTAAGTTTAATATCAAGGGATGTAATTTTTTTTTTTTGGGTGCATCTATTATTTTTTTGAACCAAAACCCAAAAGTTTAATGTGAAAATTATTCCTTTTGGATTGTGAACTTTGTAATGACATAAAAAGATATACTAGTCATAGAGTGTCACAATTATAATTTTTTTAAAATGAGAGATATCAATATATATATATATATATATATATATTTTTTAAATCCTAAAAGACAGCCACTTAGTCCTAAAAGGTAGCTAGTTATTGCACATCCATAACAAAATTTTCAAATGCTAAAGACTCTAACATTGTAAACTCAGATTTTTTTTTTATTCAATTTTTTAAAATGGTAGTTATTCAATCCTAAAAGATAGTCACTTAGTGCACATCCATAACTAAATTTTAGGATGCTTAAAAAGGCCAAAAAAAAAAAAAAAAAAAAAAAACTAAGAAGGGCTGTCAACATTACCATTGCTTTAATTCTAAGAAAAATGTATTTTCTTATTTTTTTTAAATGAGAGTTATCAAATTAAAAAAAAGAAAAATCCTAAAAGGCAACCACTTAGGGTCTGTTTGAGATTCGCTTATTTTGCTGAAATTGAAAACTTTTTACTGAAAGTATTGTAGATAAAAGTAAAAGTTAGCTGGAATAGTACAGTAGGACCCATGAATAGTACCAAAAGTTGCAGCGGGACCCATGAATAGTAGCAAAAATAAGCTGAATAGTAAAATAAACTGGCTTTTTAGTCTAAAGCCAAACACACACTTAGTCCAAAAAGGTAGCTAGTTATTACACATCCATAACCATAACAAAAAATTTCAAATGCTAAAAACTCTCGTAAACTTAGAATTTTTTTTATTCAATTTTTTTAAGGCGGAAAGCATATTTTAGTCCCTTCATTTTCATGCTATTCCCATTTTAGTTCCTTCATTTTATTTTTACCGCTTTTAGTCCCTATCCTGAAAAACGCTTCCCGTTTTGGTCCCTACCGTTATATCGGAAACGGAGAAAGTTGACGTGGCAAACGGCATGAATAAATAATACTAAATTAATGTCCATGGGGCCTAAATTAATAATAAAAAATGTTTTTTGGCATTAAAAAATGCCACGTTAGCATCTAAATTAAAAAAATTAATTTATTAATTTTAACTAAATAAAAAAAATTAAAAACAGAAATAAAAACTAAAAATCATATGAATTGAGATCTAAGTGTGTCTTGAACAAGAACACAAACCCAGATTCAAGAAGACAAACCCATAAATAAATAATAAAAAAAAAACCAAATTTAGAGACAACACAACATGGATGATGGAACACATGAACAAGTTAGATTAGTATAGTATAGAATACATATATCAAATTTACTTGAGTCTGTAAAATTGCTTGCGGATCTAGTTTCTTCTTTGATACAGCCTTCCCTTTTAGCTCCACAGGGGCTGACGCTATTGCCGCGTCAGCTGCTGATGGCGGTGGCTCATCCCAGCTCTTCCTATTTGTCTTTGCAGAGCTAACAAGTGCTTCTAAGGCTTTTGAAATTCCGGCCACAATACTCGCCATCTTCTTCTTACTGGTCGAATCCGCAGCGGTCACCAATGGCGAAAGCTTCACACCTGATAATCTCCTCCTTGGAGAAAGCGAGGTCCTGCGTGAATTAGGTGAAGCTTGTCTCCGCATCGACGAACACGCTTGCCAGTACCTCGACGGCATGACAATCGTCAGCTCCTTTGACATTTTCCGATTCTCTTCGCGAGCTGCAATTAAGCTCGAAACCACGCATTTGGACGGCATCGGAGACACCGATCTCTTGCCATTTCCGGCCGATGATGGATCTCTCTCCGCCACAACACTGATGTTCTTCTTCCTGACCGATACCGATCTTTTAGACATCGTAGGGGATGAGAACTTCTAAGGCCGATCGGAAACTTTTGGTTCATTGGAATCTCCTCCTACATTTCCAATAGGCGCTAAAGCCTGCCTTGAACTTGATCTTCAGCATCTAGTTCGTTCTCTCTCTCTCTTTCTTCTTCTTTATTTATTTATTTTTGTTTTTGTTCTTGGATCGGGGTTTGTGTTCTTGTTGTTGTTCAAGACACACTTAGATCTCAATTCATATGATTTTTAGTTTTTAATTTTTTTTGTTTAGTTAAAATTAATAAATTAATTATTTTTAATTTAGATGCTGACGTGGCATTTTCAATGCCAAATTTTTTTTATTATTACTAATTTAGGCCACGTGGACATTAATTTAGTATTATTTATTTCTGTCGTTTGCCACATCAGCTTTCTCCATTTCTGATGTAACGTCAGGGACCAAAACGGGAAGCGTTTTTCAGTATAGCGACTAAAAGCGGTAAAAATAAAATGTAGGGACTAAAATGGGCTTTTTGCCTTTTTTTAAATGGTAGTTATGTAATTATATTTAATCCTAAAAGATAGGCACTTAGTACACATCCATAAATAAATTTTAGGATGCTTAAAAAAGCTTAAAAAAAAAAAAAAACTAAAAAGGGCTGTCAACATTACCATTCATTTAATTTAAAAAAAAGTATTTTTTTCTTTTTTTAAAATGTGCAATGAATTGCACATCAAAGGACAATATTAAATTTCATATGGAAGAAATGAGATTGAGAAAAATGAAACTAAAGTGTAACAGTTTGAATTAATTGAAAATGTAGTGTTACACAAATTAATTAATAAATATAGGCATACATAGGTAGGATATTTACAAACAAAAAATGGTCCTTAATAACTACATGATAGATTGACCACCACTTCGCTCACCTGAATTCATCCAATGTGCCTATGTGACTGTTATGCAATCTAACAAAATTGTTAATATGTCACCCTAAAAAAAAAAAAAAAAAATAGAGAATAATAAGAGTAGAATAAAGAGCGTGAAATATTTTTAGCTATCTTGCTCTAACAATAATAAAAGCAAGTGGGTTTCTTGATTTATTAGTGTTGGTGCAAACACAATAATAATGAAAATAACACATAAAGAGAAACTGAATAGTACTTCTGAATATTATTAATTCAATGAGAAAAATTACACAATACTATTTAGACTGAGGCGCGACACTCGCTCTCTTTAAGGAGATTCAAGCCCTTGGTTGGCTAAACTTTGTAACCAGTGCAGACCTTCTCTGACTTTTCTCCCCCAAGATACAACAACCCAACAAGTGTCGTATGGGTAGAACAACTTCTGCACAAAGTGTTCAAGTATAAAACTCCACCAGAAAGAACACCCTTCCTTGCCAATAACCTCTCTATTTTTTTGAGTGTGTATTGTATATTGCAGTAACTTGGATTGGGTCTGAATGAGTCTATTTATAGGCTCAATGGGCCTCACAAAATTACTACCCAATTTATTCTGATTAATTAGGTCCATTATTCTGATGTAGTGGGTGTTACAAGATTAATTGTTGGATATTAATTTGATGGGCTGGAGTTACTCAATTAATGGTGAGATAAGGAGTTTCTGAAGATTGAATAGGCCCAAACGGATAGTCCATTAAGTGGGTTAATGACTCTTCATTGTCCATAATAAAAATGGAGTATTAATTCTGGCCATTTACTCACCAACGAATATGGTAATTATTCTGAATGGACTGTCAAGTAAGAGGATTCAAGGGGCTGATTCATTTCCATTTTTGATACTTTCACTCTTCACCTCCCCCTTGCGCACGTATCTAGCCCAATATCTGAGACAATTCATGTTAGCCCATTAATCACCACAATTAAAAAGAATAAAATAGTCTCTCTCCTTTTCAATGTGTGATTAAACATTTTCACAACTCATCATCTTCCATATTCACTCCCACATTTTACATTTATGTTGTAACATTTATTCATTTTAATTATTTAATATTAAAATGCCCCAACAATCCACCACTCATTTTAATATTAAATTTTAGTTAAAGAGAGATTACCAGGCAAAGATGGGTCACTATGCATCATGAAGGTGTGCTTTGCATTGAACCTTCACTTAGTAAAACAGTGATCTCAACTCCAGAGTTGTAGTGGTCTTCAACTTGAACTAGGACTGTTTTAGGGAAATTAAGCGTTACTGCTTACACATAACAACCCAGGTGTTGACATGAGCTTTTATAGCTAGCACTTTACGGTCATGTGCTGATCCCGGTTTCATGAGTGTATTTGAGATTAAGTCCAAATCTCATAGGGAGTGGCGCACTCACATAGGTGAAATTTTGTCAAGGGTGCTCCTGTAATTTTGACACCCCACTCATACAAGCTACAAATTTCATTAAGAGTTTTTTACTCAACCTCTCCACATTATAGGATAAATGCACTTATATCATAGGGATGAACAATTAAAAAATTATTTACAGAATAAATAATTAAAAAAAAAAATAGTGCATTTCTTACAACCATCATATGATTAGTTTTTCCCATTAAACCCAATTCTCAGGATCTCTGGTCCTTGGGTTGGGTATCCTCATACATGGCTCATGATTCTATGGACTTTAGTCCTATCCCCCTCGATGTATTCCAGACTCTATCTTTTGCCAAGGCCTTGGTAAATGGATCTGTAAGATTATCATTAGATTTAATATAATCCATAGTTATGATGCCACTACTCAAATAAGATTGCACGGTATTGTGCTTTCTTCTTATAGGTCTGGATTTACCGTTGTAGTAACGGTTTTTAACTCTACCAATTGCGGCAGTGCTATCACAATGAATTAATATAGGTGGAATTGGCTTTTCCCAAAGTGGAATTTCATATAACAAATCTCTAAGCCAATTTGCCTTTTCACTAGCTGAAGTTAATGCTATTAATTCAGCTTCCATTGTTGAATTAGCAATTATTGTTTGCTTTTTAGATTTCCAACAAATAGCACCACTACCTAAGGTAAAAATATAACCAGTGGTAGAGAGAGAATCACCTGACAAAGTATTCCAATTGGCATCACTAAAAACTTCAATCACAGCAGAGTACTTTTTATAAAATAAGCCATAGTTTTTGGTACCAATTAAATATCTCATGACTCGCTCAATAGCTAGCCAATGATCTTTACTAGGCTTGCTAGTAAATCTGCTAAGCACTCCTACTGCATATGCAATGTCAGGTCTAGTACAATCAGTAGCATAACACAAACTACCAATGATACTAGCATAATCCTTTTGATTAAAAATCTCATCATCATTATTCACAGGAAATAAATGAACACTAGAATCAAAAGGAGTAGCTACACTTTTGTGATCATGAAAATTATATTTTCTCAATATTTTCTCAACATAATGTGATCTATCAAGAAATAGTCCATCACATGTTTTTGTAATTTTCATGCCCAAAATAAAATTAGCGTCACTGAGATCTTTCATATCAAAATGGCTTTTAAGCATATTTTTTGTGTCATTTATAACATGCATATTTGAGCCAAAAATCAACATATCATCCACATAGAGGCTAATAATAACATGTAAATTATTCCATGATTTAGAATAAATACATTTATCACATTCATTTGATTTATAACCATTCTCAATCATGTAGGAATCAAACTTTTCATGCCACTACTTAGGTGCTTGTTTTAAGCCATATAGGGATTTAGTTAGCTTACATACCTTGCTTTCTTGTCCAGGCTCTACAAAGCCTTCGGGTTGGTCCATATAAATCTCTTCCTCTAGATCCCCATTTAAAAAAGCAGTTTTTACATCCATTTGATGAATTTTCAAATCAAAAGTTGCAGTAATAGCAATTAACAATCTAATAGATGTTATTCTTGTTACCGGAGAAAATGTATCAAAGAAATCAAGATTAGCTTTTTGTTTAAAGCCTTTTGCAACAAGTCTAGCTTTGAACTTATCTATTGATCCATCCGGTTTCAACTTTTTTCTAAGGACCCATTTACAACCTATGGTCTTACAACCCGGTGGAAGATCTACTAATTTCCAAGTTCTATTAGAAATTAGAGATTCCATCTCATCATTTACAGTCTCTTTCAAAATATAGCATCAGGTGATGTTAAAGCTTCTTTTAAATTTTGGGGATTTTCCTCAATATTAAAAACATAATAATCAAGACCAAAATCCTTTTCAACTCTAGCTCTTTTACTTCTTCTAGGTTCCATTTCAAAATTTTCTTGATTTTGTAAATGTGAAGTAGAAGAACTAGGTTGTGACAAAATATTTTCTTCACCCCCACTATTTTTCAATTTAAAAGGAAATTTTTCTTCATGAAAAATAGCATCACTAGATTCAAAAACTATTTTTTTTTTCAAGATCAAAAAATCTATAGGCTGCACTATTAATCGCATAACAAAGAAAAGCACAAGTAGTAGCTCTTATATCTAAATTAGGCATTTTAGGGTCAGTAAGCTTTATATAAGCAAGACAACCCCATACTCTCAAATATCCCAAATTTGGCCTACGTCCTTTCCACATCTCAAAAGATGTGGTCTGTGACTTTTTATGTAGCACTCTATTCAAAACATGACATGCAGTTAAAATAACTTCACCCCAAAAATGTAAAGGTGCACTAGATTCAATTAATATGGCATTTGTTAACTCAATTAAAGTTCTATTTTTTCTTTCAGCCATACCATTAGAAGCAAGTGAATATGGTGCAGTAGTTTCATGGATAATTCCCAAAGACTGAACAAATGAGTTGAATGCACTTGATTCTTACTCACGCCCTCTATCTCTTCTTATTCTTTTTATTTTTCTACCGAATTGATTTTCAACTTCTTTTAAAAAATCTTGAAAATTTTCAAAAGCATCACTTTTATTTTTCAACAAATAAATAGTTGTATATTTTGAGAAATCATCAATAAAAGTGATTATATATCTATTTCCTCCACGAGTTAAAATTCCTTCAAATTCACATAAATCATAATGAATTAACTCAAGCAATTCAGTATTTCTTACAACATTTTTATGAGGCCTTTTTGTAATCTTAGCTTGACTACAAGTTTCACAATTTTCAAAATCTTTTGATAGTCTCGGAATTAATCCTAAACTACTCAAGATTCCCACATATCTATTATTTATATGACACCAACGAGCATGCCAAAAATTAATAGAAGAAAGCATATAAACTGAACTGGTAGATGCTTTATTATTCTCAACATTCAATTTAAACATTCCATCACAGGCATAACCCTTACCCACAAATAATCCCTTTTCAGTGATTACATAATTATCAGATTCCATAGTTTGGTTGAAGCCAGCCTTGTTAAGCAAAAAACTTGACATCAAATTCTTCCTCATGAATGGAGTGTCAAGTACATCTTTCAATGTTAGCACATGTCCAGAAGTGAATTTCAATTCAACCTCACCACTCCCAAGAACCTTGGTTTTGCTAGAGTCACCAAGCATAACAGTTTTTTCTTCTTCAAAAAGAGTGTACAATTTGAACTAATTCTTGTCATAGCAGACGTGCCTATTAGCACCAGAATCTACCCACCACCCTTCAACATATTGCACTATATTGATGTCTGTAATCATAGCCACTAAAGGCTCTTCGGCTATGTTAGCTTGCGGGACAGATTCACGTTTCCGAAATTTGCAAAATCGAGCAACATGCCCACTTTTGCCACAGACAAAACATGATCTATTAAATTGATCTTGTGAAGGGGATCTTTGGTTCTTATTGTAATTTTTATTTGGGTTTCCCCTTCCTTGAGGTCTATTATTATTTTTAAAGGCTCTTTTTTTAGGCTTCAATTGAACATTTCTAGGAAAATGATTTTTGGGCATATTATTATTGGCTGAAATAAGGTTTACCTTTGTGGTGGAATTACCATTGCTCTCTTGTGTCATGAGTGCATCTTATCCTCTAGCCTCCTCCTCCACACGGATGTGTGTGATCAAAGTCTCCAAGGATGTCTTCTTTTTTTTGTGTCGCAAAGTCTTTTGGAACTCCCTCCAAGATTGTGGTAGTTTATCAATTATGCCAGCTACCACCAAATTGTCTCCAATCTTTATGCCTTCAGATCTTAATTCTGCCACAATCATTTGGAAGTCTTGTGCTTGATTCATCATCGATTTTCCATCCACCATTTGGTAACGGAAAAATCTACTAGCAGCATACTTCTTTGCACCTGCCTCCTCGGTATCATACTTGCTTTGTCAAGCTTTCCAAATTTTCTTAGCAGAATTGTAAGTTGTATCATAATAATCATAGAAATGATCGGCAAAACAATTCAATAGATAAGAGCGACAATTATATTCATATTTTGTATACTTATCTATTTTTTCTTGATGGAGAATATATTCTTCCTCACTCATTTCATCGGTAGGAACTTTTGACGGATTCTTGTCAATGAGGATGTAGGAGACTTTGAGAAGACTCAAGTAGAAGAGGACCTTTCTTTTCCACCTCTTGAAATGGGCTCCCTTAAAGCGAAAGGGCTTGTTGAGATCTCCAACAGGCTCATTTGGTTTCTCTTGTGTAGGCTCCATGTTTTGAATCTCCTTAAAATTGTTGGTGCAAACACAATAATAATGGAAATAATACACAAAGAGAAATTGAATAGTACTTCTGAATATTATTAATTCAATGAGAAAAATTACACAATACTATTTGGACTGAGGCACGACACTCACTTTCTTTAAGGCATTTTTGATACCTCCACTCTTCACCTCCCCCTTGCGCTGTATCTAGCCCAATATTTGAGACAATTCATGTTAGCCCATTAATCACCACAATTAAAAAGAATAAAATAGTCTCTCTCCTTTTCAACGTGGGATTAAACATTTTCACAACTCCTCATTTTTCATATTCACTCCCACATTTTACATTTATGTTGTAACATTTATTCATTTTAATTATTTAATATTAAAATGCCCCAACAATTAGCAACACATGTACCCTACTTATTAAAACAAAATTGCAAAACTGACATCCAATCCAACAAAATCTTAACTTAACTAAACACAACTCGTAAAGTAAATCTATATAAGACTGCCCTTAAACAACAAAATTACAATATTTTCAATATGGCTAGGAACCTAAAGTAATTGGGACGTTCATGGATAGAAATTCCATATATGTCAACCCTTTTAATCTGACATGTTTTACGCTGCTTACTCTTTAGGATTGCTCAAAAGATGACCTTCATTTCTGCAAAAGAAATAGTAATAAAAGCGAAGTGGGTTTCTTGATTTATTACCAACACACGTACCCATTTTCCTGTAGAAGAAGAAGCAGCAGCAAATGGGGGATAAGAGATGAGAGATGAGATCAAAGAAGTGCTGAGTTTTAGAGAGAGACACTATAAGTCTATAAGACTTATTAAAGGTAAAAAAAAAAAAGTGAATTATTTTTATGAAAAGGTGAGTTTAGCTAGTTAGAGCATTTCAAATACTTTTTTTTTAAGAAGCATTTCAAATACTTGAATAGAGAGCGTTTTTATTTTATAGGCAATATTTTAGTGCAAGATAAATATGTATTTTTACATGACTATCTTTTAGTTTTGTCTCTACTTAAACTTAGGAGTGTTGGAGGTATTTTGGAACAAAAAAAAAAAATTCCAGTCCATATAGAAAAAGCTCCTTAAATAATAGTATAGATAGACGACAAAGTAGAAGACACTTACCATTACATGGAAGATATGGTAGTCAATTGAATTGCTAGAAATAACCACCCACTCCCTAACTTTGAGAGGTAGTTATGGATTGGAAATAATTACCATCCATGCCTTCAAATTTGGTATTCATCTCCTGCATGACAACACACTTGATTTTTATACATTTTAATATTCTGATTGGGTCTGTTGTCCTCTTACTTGTCGCTCCATGATGGTTATGGTGTTTTCTTGGGCTCCAATTTAATTTCCTGGGCCGCTAAGAAACAACCCACAATGTCTGGCTCAAGTATAGAGGCTGAGTGTCGAGCTATGGTTATTGACTTATTGCCACTCTTGTATTTACTTGGATCTCCTTTCAAATACATGATCTTGGTATCTCTTTACCTACTCTGGCTACTTTCTTTTGTGACAACATCAGTGCCTTATACAAGTCAGTTAACCCGATTTTTCATGCACATACTCAACATGAAAAAATAGTTATTACTTCGTTCATGAGAAAGTTTCTCAAGGTGATCTCGTCGCTAAGTTTGTTAGTACCTCTCATCAACTTGATGGTGTGTTTCCTTGTGATTGATTTCAAACTCTTCTATCAAGTTGGGACTTTAGTCTCCCTCACTCCTCAACTTGAGGAGTGAAGAGTAACAAGTCAGCAATACACAAAAGAAAAGGATAACATTGGAATAAAATGAAAATCACACAAAATCCTCCTACCATTACTCATTAGCACCAAATTTGGCTCTCCTACTGTTACACAAGATCAACAACTGATTTGGCTCCACCCCTACACACCCTTGGTGTGGTTGCAACTCTATAAGTATAAGTGCTCGTGGGATGTGGGGGGGCAAAGGTCAGGGTTCAAGTCTCCAGGAGGAAACTTCACACAGGTACACTTAGATTAGGTTAGAGTTGAATTTCTATCTTGTAAAAAAAAAAAAAAAAAACTGATTTGGCTCCAAAAGAAAATCACTCTACTCATAATTACACATTTTGAATTATTTTGAAAATTGTACTATATACAAACACTTAACAATTGTATAGAAATATATGTATTGTGAAGCATATGACTAGATGCTGAAAAGTCATGCTAGGCTGTCAAGTTCGTGAGTGTTTCTCGAGAAGGGCCATTCCACGAAGTACCCGCAAAACATTCTGTTTGGCAAAAAGTTAAGTTGCTTTACCAAATTCTTTTCCCATACTATAAATACCTTCATTACCCACGAATTGTAAAGAGTGCTTTTCAGAGAGAAGACCTTAGCAAATACACTTGAGAATTAAAGATTGTTATACCTACAATCATCTACACATTTCCTTGTGGTTTTCCTCAACTTCTACATTTCCATCTCTAGATCCTTGAGAGGTTGTTATCTCAAACACTTACCACACCCATTCTAAGAATTAAGTGAGATTTTGGTGCTATTGGGAAGCATTGGAAGGAGCCATTTATTGGCAGATGCAATTGGGCTGAATTGTGGGATCCAAAAAGCTAGAGAAGACAAGACTTCGAGAAGTCTGTTGGTAGCAAGAGCTTGGAGGGCTCAAGTACATGGTGTAGACTAGGCTTGGAGGGTTTTTTGTTTTTCGTCGAGTTCTTCTGTTTTTTCTTCGATAACACATTTTGGTGTTATCTTATATTTGCATCTTTCTTCCCTACTCTTTAAACTTTCATTTTATTGTTGATTATGGATGAATATGGCTTAAGGTAGTGTTATTGGTTCATTGCGCTCATTTATTCTTGTTTCGCACTTAGTTTAAGTTAAAGTAGAAGCAATCTAGCTGTAATTTTTAATTGGGGGTTTGAACAAGCTCTTGTGTTTTAGCACAAATCTGAACTTTCAATTGGTATCAAAGTGGGTACACTTGTCAGATTTCAGTATTCTTGTGTGATCCAAGACCCCGTGTGAGATGGATAGATCTTAATCCCATAATGCACCTTCTTACTTTGATGGGAGTAACTATGCTTTTTGGAAAGTACATATGTGTGCTTTTCTTTGTGCGATTGATGAGACAGTGTGGGATTTCATTGAAAATGGTTGGGTAAGACCCATAACAGCCAAATCTGAATGGGATAAGGCTACTCTTGCTTTGGCAAATGCCAATAGCAAAGCCATTAATGCTATTTTCTATGGTGTTTCTACTAATGAGTTTCACATGATTTCATATGTGAAGACTACCAAAGAGGCATGGACCATTCTTGAGACAACATACGAAGGAACTACGAAGGTTAAGGACACCAAGCTTCAAATGCTCACTACTCGATTAAGGAAGTGAAGATGAGTAACGATGATTCATTTGATTCCTTTTGTGGGAGACTCAACGAGATTGTTATTGCCAAGCTAAATCTCAGAGAGAAGATTGAAGACGCCAAAGTGGTGAGGCAAGTCTTGAGATCCTTACCCAAGAGTTTCCGGACTAAGGTAACTGCCATTGAGGAAAGCAAGGATTTGGACAAAATCAAGATTCAAGAACTTGTTGGCTCTCTTCAAACCTATGAGCTCAAACTACCCTCCCACAAGTCAAGCAAATCACTAGTTCTCAAAATCATAAATGAGAGAATCGGTGATTCCTCTGATGAAGATGATGTTGAAAAGGAGGTGGTGTATCTTGCAAAGAACTTCCAAAATTTTTTTAAGATGAAGAATAATGGGAAGTCGTTTGGCAAAGGGGGATTCTCATCATCCAAAAAAGATAAAAGAGAATTCAAGAAGAAGGATGGGAAATAATCATCATCAACCCTAGGAATTGTGTGCTATGAATGCAATGGTCATGGGCATCTAAATAAAAATTGTCCAAACTACTTGAGAGGAAAGGGTGAAGTGTTTGCTACTTCCTTAAGTGACTCGGAGAGCTCAAATTCCGATGTGGAAGGAGAATGTGATAGTGATGGAAACTATTCAGCTTTCATGGTGATTACCACTATTGATTCTAGAGATGAATTGAGCAAATTGGTTGATGATCTTGGTGTACATTTTGAAGGAGAAGAAGTTGATGTTTCGGATGATGAGGATGTGTACCTCAACGAGGGTGAAAAGAATCTTCAAGAAGTGTATGATGTGTTGCTTGAAAATTGTGGAAAATATGCCAAAGTTGCAAAGAGTGCTATTAAAAAGATGAAGAAAATTGAAGAAGAGCACAAATCCACTCTTGTGCAACTTAAGGAAGTTAAATGTGAAGCTGAAGAGTTGAAGGAAGAGCTGTTGAATGCCTACTCTAAAATCAAGTTTCTTGAACTTGAAATAATTCAAGGAAACGTCAAAGTGGAGTGCATTTCCATTAAGAAACTTGATAGCATGCTCTCATCTCAAAAGCCTTCAAATGACAAGATCGGTTTGGGTTATACCGGTGATGGAAGCTCAAGTAGCAGACCTAAGAAGGAGATGAAGTTTGTGTTGGCAAAGAATGTAGAGAAGCCCAAAGTTGAGATTCCCACTATTGAGAAGAAAGTTATTGGTCCAAGCCCAAAGGAAAAAGGGAAGTCATTGCCCAAAAATCAAAGGAGACCTCATGTGAAGCATTTTTGTCACCATTGTGGTGTACGAGGACATACAAGGTCAAATTGTTTCAAGCTTCAGGCACTTAAGAGGGCTGACTCTTTGCATGGCCAAGACAACTCAAGAAGAATGCCGAAGGGAAACCAAGCTAAAGGAGAAAATGAGGGATAACTCATTGGAGATGTTATGGAAATGTTGAAAAACATTTCATTATGCCTAGCTAGGTTCACACCAAGGTTTGAAAGTTATGTTGGTCGTACCCCTCCTTTTAAGGACCTCACCCAAAACACTCATATAGTGTAGGTGAAGAAGGGTATTGTGAGAGACCTCGAACCTGGGGTGCTTTAAAAAAAGAGATTTGGTTACTTTTTAGGGCACCTCTCTTTTTGGGTAAGTGGTGTGGAGTCGCCACTTATTTTTTATACAAAAAAAGAAAAAAGAAAAACTAAATAAAACTTTACATAGTTGAATCGTTTCATCTTATTGATTGAATAAAATAAAATATATGTTTGAAACATTGAAAATTACATGGTTTTGGGTCCTAATTACAAACTACCAAATAATTACCTGCCTTTTTGTCCTAGTTACATTCTACCCAAAAAAAGAAAAGAAAAAAAGACAGGGCTTAGATCTACTTATCCAAAGACCTAAATTTGGAGGCTAGGTTACGGAATGGGAAGGTGTTAGGCACCCATTCCGCCCAAACAGAGTATGGTCTTCTAGACACTTGTGACCAATGTACCCTTTATGCATGCTATGAATGATATATTGAACATGTGAAATAAAAATCAAATCACATAAATTTATTAATGAATTCATTCTCTTCTTTGTTTTAAAAAAATTCAAATCTATTTTAGTGATAAAAAAAAAGACTTTAATTTGTCAAAAGTGCCAAATCTATTTTGTAATATGTAGAAAAAATGGTTTTTGGAGATAAAAAAATTTAGATATGTTTTTTATTACATAAAACAAAGTCTTTTGATTTGAAAAATATCGGCTCTGTTTTTAAGAACTTAAAAAAAATGGTTTTTGATTTATAAAAGATTAGATTTGTTTTTAAAAACTAAAAAGATTTTTATTATTTTTTTTTATGACAAAGAAAACCAGATTTGTTTTTATATGTTTAAAAAAATGAAAAAAGATTTTTTTTATGAAGAGAATGTTACTCATAACATAAATTTATGCATTATAAAACAACCAAAACAAAAATAACCATAAACAAAATCATATATAACCTTTTTCTTTGTTTCAAAATTTGCATATGTTTTAAAAAAATCAGATCTGCATCTATAAGGGATACAGATCAGTTTTTTATTTGAGAAAAATTTAGATCTGCATCTAATGAAGATGCAAATCCTTTTTTTTTATTAAGAAAAATTTATATCTACATCAAAGAAAGATACAAATCCGTTTTTGATTAAGAAAAATTCAGATCTACATCTAAGAAAGATGCGAATCCGTTTTTATTTTAAGAAAAATTCAGATCTACATTAAGAAAGATGTAGATCTGTTTTTATTTTAAGAAAAATTCAGATTTACATCTAGGAAAGATGTAGATTTGTTTTTATTTTAAGAAAAATTCAGATCTACATCTAGGAAAGATGTAGATCTGTTTTTGATTTCAAGAAAAATTAATTGGTTATATGCAAATAATTGAAATTAAGAAAGAGTTTGTAACAATTATATACAAGAAATTCAAGATCATGCTTTAAACAAAACAATGGATAATAAATCATGTTATGAAAAAAAAACATGCATCATCATAAACAAGAAGCATAAAAAAGAATAGGGTGATTGAAAACAACCTCTTGCATGAGCACTTCTTGTTCTTGAGAGGATGTTTTAGGCAAAGAAATTTATTCAATTATCTTTGAAACCTAAAAACCCTAATTTTAGCAGCAAATATCAAAGAGGATCAGCAAATATCAATAATTTGAGAGCCTCAAAACGTATGCCTCTCAAAGCATAAAAAAAAGGTGTTGAATTATGAGATTCAGTCTCTATTAATAGAGGCTAGAAGACTCTAAAAAATAGGCACGGATGAATAGGATGCAAATCTGGACACATCCTTCTGTGAAAAGATTGAAAAGGGTGTGCCTTATTGTCACCTGAAGGGAGTTGGACCAAAGCCCAAAAGGAGCCAATTCAGCACTTTTAAAGTGCCATTCGGCACTCCAAAAGTGCCGAATGGTGCTCTTGGACGCCAAATGGTCTTTTGTGTTCGGGTGCCTTTTGGACTCTCTTTTTGGTTTTATTTTATTTTATTTTATTTTTTTATTTTTTTTTATTTTATCCGGTGCTTACACCTAGACATATTTTCATCCTTAGTCTATGATTTTTATCTCGTTTTTGGATAATTTAGGCCTTTTTGAGGAATAATAATCTTGTAGATAAATACCCTAAAATAAATCTTGATAAAGTTTAGATTATCCACAATTTTATTGTTATCCAATTATCCCTTTTATTCCTATGCATGCAATCCTATTTTAAACAATAATTATCAACCAATCATAGAATTATTTATTTAATTTTAATTGCTTAACCAATCAAAATTAATTTAAATTAATCGTGTATGGTCGACCCTACCTAGACACAATGCATGCTGACTGTGCAGACTTGATCATGCGATATCTTTCGATCCAATGGTCTGATTTGGAAACCGAACATACCATCACGACTGTAAGAACCTCAAGATCATTTTTATGATATGCAATGAATGAGTTAATGCATGTAATGCCAGAACAAATTGATGTCTGTAATGCAAGAACAAATTGATGCTTGTAATGCAATCATGATTTTTTGGGTACATGAATGATCACTCAAGTCATTCTCCTTGATTAAATCGTGGGTGCAAAATCGAGTGTCTACAGAATGCCCCTTATTGACAGAGTGTGGAAAGCGAATGTCAATATAAAACAAAGACATTGATTTTAGCAACCATGATTTAGTTGAGGTTGAATTTTCAAAGATTACCTAGCCCTCGAACCTAAAACTTTCGAACATAGAGCTAGTGCCTTATCTTTTGATAAAAATGAAAATACTTGACTTAGTTGGTAGCTGATGACTCTGGAAATGATTCTTAACAATTGATGTGACCAAGAGGCTTTTCAACCCTGATCTTGAATATGAAGCTGTCTACAACCAAAAGGCTTCTTAACCTTGATCTTGATGAGAGGTAACTAAAGGGCTTCTCTACCTTGAAACTAAAGCTGTCTGCGACCTAAGGGCTTCTCTACCTTGATCTGGAGTTTTCTGCGACCTAAAGGCTTCTTTACCTTGATTTGAAGTGTTGAAATGTCACTTAAAGGTCTTCTCTACCTTAATTTGGACTCGTTGAAATGTCGATCAAAGGTCTTCTCTACCTCAATTTAAAATTACTGGAATATCAATCAAAGGTCTTTTCTACTTTGATTTGAAGTTGCTGGCATGTCGATCAAAGATCTTTTTCTACTTTGATCTGAAATTACTGGAATGTCGATCAAAGGTCTTTTGTACTTTGATCTGAAGTTGTTGAAATGTCGATCAAAGGTCTTTTCTACTCTAAGTTGGGAATTGTAGAAATGTCGATCAAAGGTCTTCTCTACTTCAATCTGGA
The DNA here is from genome assembly GCF_001633185.2 of Quercus lobata. Lineage (NCBI taxonomy): Eukaryota > Viridiplantae > Streptophyta > Magnoliopsida > Fagales > Fagaceae > Quercus > Quercus lobata. The sequence continues at coordinate 39,133,492 of NC_044912.1, forward strand.
CTTGTTGAAATGTCGATCAAAGGTCTTCTCTACTTCAATTTGGAATTGCTGAAATGGCGATCAAAGGTCTTCTCTACTTCAATTTGGAATTGTTGAAATGGTGATCAAAGGTCTTCTCTACTTCAATCGGGACTGTTGAAATGTCAATCAAATGTCTTGTCTACCTTAGTTTGGAGTTGTTGAAATGTCAATTAAAGATCTTCTCAATCTCAATCTCAATCTCACTCTGGACTTGTAGAAATGGCGATCAAAGGTCTTCTCTACTTCAATTTGGAGTTGTTGAAATGTCGATCAAAGGTCTTCTCTACCTCAATCTCAATCTGGAATTTGTTGCTTGTAAAAAATCAAAATTTGGGATTAGACTTTAAATGTTGAGTGCATTGTTGTTCCATTGCTTTTGGATGGGTGGTTTTTATTTGTTCCTTCTTGATTTTGAACTTTATCACGAAAAGTTTAATTGACAAAAGATTCTATTTTTGAGAAACATTTGATTTTTGAAACTTGGAAGTTTGAAATTGACATTTAATATTTTGGGACTTTGAAACTTTGAGATTTTAAATTGAAATTTGAAACTGGAAATCTGAAATTTTGAGATTTAGGATTTTGAAAATTAAGATTTGAGATTTTGATCATGAGATCTGAGGTTTGAATTTTTCTGAAATCTTGAAAATTGAAGGTTTAAATTTAAGAAATTTGGGCATTGAGAATGTGGAACTAAACTAATGGGACGTTATCATAGTCCTTGCGATGCATTGTATGTGATTTAGTTACAGAAGATATAAATCACAAGTTTCTTGTAAACTCAAAATATAGTTCATAGTCGGTGATGAAATTGGGTGTTTCATCTGTGAAAACTATAACACACCAACTAAGATGGTTTGTCTTGATCATGGAAGTGGAGACTTCTAGTTGATGTGTTGATATGTCTTACGTGCGTAAAACATATTTAACTGAACCGCTGTGAGAGTAATTATTCAATTAACAACTATCACCTGAATAATTAATCTCACGACTTCAATTTCATAGACTCTCAATCCTGAGAGGATAGTGAACCCAATCATGAAATGTAGGTTACTTTGATATATTAGGAGTGAGATGTAGTTTAACGGTCAAAACTTCAATATGTTGGGTAACTACATGTAGTGTTAAGGGAACACATATTCTCAAGATGGAATCCATATTCTTTCTATAGAGACGAAATATCCCCTTGAGATAAGTTTAATGGGAACTGGTTATTCAGAGCTGGCCACTTTAGTAAAGAGTTACTAAAGTTTATATTTTATGAAATTAGATTTCATAAATATGAATGACTAAAAGATTAAATTGGGTACTCAAAGAATAAAATAGTTGTTTACAAAGTGACAGTTTATTATGACTTTTTTCACTATGGATATTTCGTGGAGGGGTCAAATGATATCATATTAGAGTCTTAGGAAACTAATTTATTAATAAGGCTTAGAGTGCAATTATATTTCCATAGTGATACTTGTTATTTAATTAATGGTAACTTTGGGCTTGTCAAGAATTGACAAATAAGTCTGACGCCCATTGGAGCTAGAGCCTTATTAGTCCTTTTGGTCCCATCTCAAGCGATATACTTAAGCCCAATTAGGCTAGCCCAAAAAGCTAACCCAATTAGATAATTAGTTTCTATTTAATAAGAGTTATTAAATAAAGTAACTGCCAAGGTAGTTAAACATACCTATGATTAAAAGAAGAGAACATAGTTTTTCTCTACAAAGTCTTTGGAATACATTTTTCAAAAGGAAAATTAACGTACGAAAGTATTGATTGGGAGACCACTCATCTTGGGCACCATGTGGGATTGGGATGAAGATTGAAGGTATTCTCAAGTTTTGTTTTTGAATCTCACTACATCAAGGTACGTTTTCTTTTTCTTTTTTATTCTAGAATTCAAGGTTACATGTTATCTCTCATAAATGAAGTAGATCCTTGTGTTGCTTCCGCTGTGGGTTTTGTATGAGATGCAAAACCATTTTTTCTAACACTTGTATCTAATCAAGTTTGTTACCATGTTTGTGTTTGTTTTGTTTGCTTGTGTGTTATTTTATAGACGTCTACTCGTAAGTCAGTAGCGAAGAAAATAGCAAAGTGTCCTCGCTACTCCTTGGATTCGTTTAGAAATGATGATGCTAACATGGCTTACATCGATCATTATAAGAATGCTTCAATCGTCTTAGAAAGGAGGGTGGACATTGAGTCCTTAAAGGACACATTCATTTTGGAAGTGTTCAAGGAAAGGACATGGACCAAATTGCTGAATCCACGGCTGATGTCTATGATTGCATCATAAGGGAGTTCTATGCTAATGCTTTTGTGGAAGGTGACCACATCAATTGTAGGGTAAGAGGGAGAGAGTTCACAGTCTTAAGAGACTTAATTCAAAAGTTGCTGGAGATTCGACCGACGACTCTTGACACCTCTCTACACTATGATGAGAGGAAAGAGAAACTTGAGCCTCTCGTGCAAGTTCTTGGAGGTCAACTCAAGAAGAAGGCCTTGCACACGATTGAGTTTTCTCCAGAGATGCGAGCTTTGGCCTATATCATGATCTTCAACCTTTATCCAGTGAAGAATTTGACAACCTTGTCGGGGCCAAGGACCGTCTTCCTACATGATCTCTTTACTCATAAAGAGATTGATATTTGTGGTCACATCTACTATCTCTTCGTCAAGTGCATAAAGAAGAGAAAGTCAAGGCTAATTCCACCATTCCCAAGCTTTGTCATGTCTCTAATATCAAGGGTAAAGGTGAAGATTCCAAGTGGTCTTCCGGTCATGCAAAGGGAAGAGCCTATCAATGAGCAAACTATTATCTGGAGTAAGGCTCACATTCCCGGACCAAGCATCGGTGTATCTCAAATTCCAAGTGATGAAGCTGTAGAAATTGATCGTTTCACTTCAATACCGGATGATACTCCACAGCCTCCTTCTCAAGCACAAGCAAGAGCACCCGACCACCTTGATTTTTACTTGGAAGGGTTGAAGAGTTGCATGCCATGTTGACTTCACATATGACTACTCCACGAAGCAGTTCACATACCTTCAAGGCCAAATCACTGCCCTTTCTTTTCAGATTCAAGACATGGTGGAGAAATCAGAATCGGAGTCTGACACATTTTAGGACCTTTGGCCATTCCGGTCAAAAATGGGGAGTAGATTAGCTTGAGGGGAGTACAGCCTAAGGGGGAATAGTAACATCATTGGTTCATTTTGGTGGCTTTTTTTTTTTTTTTTAGTTTTTGCTATTTATAGTGCTTTATTTAAAGCTTTCAAGTTGTGAGAGACCAGGAACTTAGGCACTCTCAAAACAAGAGATTTGGGTACGTTAAGGCACCTCTCTTTTGGGTAAGTGGTGTGGAATCGCCACTTATTTTTTTATACAAAAAAAAAAGAAAAAATAAATACAATTACATATTTAGAATATGTCAAATGTCATTGATTGAATAAAAAAAAAGTACAATTTGGTAGATTAACCTTACAAGGCTTTAGTCCTAGTTACAATCTATGCCCAAAAAAAAAAAAAAAAATACAAAACTTTATCCTAGTTACATTCTACCAAAATTAAAGATAAAACACTAGTCTACCTATCCAAAATTCTAACTTCGGGGGCTAGGTTACAGAATGGGAAAGTGTTAGGCACCCATTCCGCCTAGATGGAGTCTGGTCTTCTAGACTCTAATGACCATTATATACCATTTTTGTACGATTTTGAATGATATGTTATAATACACATGACAAACACTTGATAAAGATTAATTTAAACAAATTTGTCTTATGGATATGTCCTCTTTTAAAAACAAATCAGATTTGTCTTGAAAATTAAAAAATGAGACTTGATTTGTAAAAATCAGATTTGTTTTTGTAAAGGAAAAAAAATGAGATTTGATTAAGAAAAATCAGATCTCTTTTTTTTTTTTTTTTTTGTAAAGTTAAGAAAATGAGACTCGATTTGTAAAAATCTGATCTATTTTCTTAAAGAATAAAAAAAAAAAAAAAGAGATTTTGTTAAAAAGAATCAGATTTGTTTTGAAAAGTTAAAAAAAATGAGATTTGATTTGTAAAAATTAGATATGTTTTTAGAAGTAAATAAATAAGACTTTTAAAAGAGGATTCACATTTATGAGACAAACTTACTATGTATTTGGTATCAAAGCCATATGACGTTTTCATCTCCTTTGATTAGTATACTTGGATTATTGTCTTGATTAGTATGCTCTATGATTTATAGTTGCCACAATACGTGGATCCTCTGTACTAATCACATCAAAACACTAGACTATATAATCAAGTAGAACACTATGGAGTCTGTTTCTAGTGAACCAAAGAAGCTAGTTTTCCATAGTCACCTTGTGGACCCTTTAGCCAGAGTTGGTAGTGTTGTCCTGTTAGGTTTGTGGAAAAGAAATCTTTCTATCAAAAACCATTATGGCTAATACATCTTTTGCAGAGATTGATAACTCTAAATTCCCTTTTGATCCTTCGTAGATCCACAGCAAATAAACTAGACTATTTATATGAAATCTCCCATGTACCTAAAGATAGTAAAATCCCTATTACTGATTTCCCCATTGTAAATCCTTACACTATATTTAATAAACCCCAATCTTCTCTAAAAAAAACCATAAAAAAAAAAAATTTGGCCCTTCTCAACCTTCTACTATAAAAGAATATGTCCAAGCCTCAAAATTTGACCAGTTCAATATTCCAGCAAATGATGGTGAAAACTTCATTACTCTTTTCCTCCCCAGGGAATTTGTCAACCCATGGCAAAAGCAAGGGTACACTCATCTCCACTTTGGTGTTGTAAGGTTGGCATTAAAGTCCCATGGAAGAAAGGGACTCCCTGCAGTCTCCAGAATGGCACTCCTTGACTCTAGATTTTTGGAGTATCAACATGCAGTTATAGGAATTGTCCAGATAATTCTGAATGCTGGAACTGTTTTTGTCACACTTTTCCCAAATTTCAATATACCTTTAAAAGATCCCCATCTTTGTGATGCTCTCAAAGTTCAAGTCCAAATTACTGGAGCTTCTCAGGTACAAAATACTTATGTAGACACACTCCATTACCAACTTGCTTATAGGCTCCAAAATCATGCCTTTGATATGGCAGTTCCAGAAATGGCTCAAACTGATGATGCATTCCTTATTCAAGTTGACTCGGGATTAACTTCGATGTGTGCATTTGTCCCTAGACTACTTACAAGGGACCAGATGATTTCCCTTTTCCCAGAATCATGGATCACGAAGTTTGAGTCACTTCACCAAGCAGTCCAGCCGATCCGGTCTAACAATCCTTTCTTTATCAGGAAAGAAAATGGAGAAGTGAAGACAAGATTCTTGAAGGCCCCACCAAAAAAGAAGGATGTAACAGTCTTTCCAACCTAGATGGTAATGCTGCTACCCGTACCACATGTTGCTGAAAATGTCTAGTAATTAAAGCGTTTTGTGAAGATGGAAAACCTTGTTATGAAGGAAAATCATCCTCTGGCCATATATGGTGGGATATTTGTGATTGTGATGAATGCAAAGAAGAATCAATTGATGATGATGATCAACCAAGAAGAAGAAAGAAAAAATCGCCCCAGTAAAGCTTGAAAGAGAGATATGAAGCAGGAGATCTTGAAGTAGATCTCTTGGGAGAACCTTCTAGAAAATTTGACTATTGTTTCTTTTAACCCAAAACCAAAAAGTAGAAACCTTAATCTCCTCCTCCATGCAAAAAAAACCAAGCCAAAACAAGATACTAACCATGAGCCTAAACCTCCATTAATCCCATACTACCAGAATATCCTCTCCTAATTACATAAATATCATCTTGGTCCTTTCATACAAACCCAAACACAAAAACCTTTACCCTGCTACATGTTTGATAGAACTTCACCCTCTTATGCTCAAGATTTTCCTCCACTAGCAAACTTTGAACACCCCCAAGCCAACACAAAACATGTTTGGAAAATCAAAACTCTTGTTGGAACCAATTCAAATGGAACTCAAAAACAAGTTTCGTCAGCAGAAACGGCTTTAAATTGGCAAGCAGAAAATGCTGTGGCCCAAAACCAAGCTGTTTTAAAGATTCTTGACAATTAGCAAAAATTGGTAGAAGTAGTGACACAGACATTTTCATCATCCGAATCTCTTACCAATGACTTGAAGAAGAAAATTAAGAAAGTAGAACAAAAGCTTGCAACAATCACATCCACAGTCAAAGATATGTCAGTTTCCATCCCCCTTTTGGGATAGAAAGAAAAAGAAAGAAAACATTTGTTGACACAACTCCAGTTTATAGAGAAATCCCAGAAGACAGAAAAATAAGCTTGCCAATGTTTGTCTATACCCCTCACCAATCCAAACAATCATTGTATAAAGATCTGTCTATACCCTTAACCTCTTCATTTTCATTCAACTCCACAAGTCAAAACTTCTAGCCCTTAACCACAATACACCTTGATCATAACCCTTTCAAGAGCAGTGGAATCCTTCCAGCCATAACATATCCACTACAATCCAAAACAGAGTCTCAAAGCCAATCACAAATTAAACCCTCCCCTGACAAATACCCACTATCCCAGCCCCCAGACCTAATCATTGGTGTATCCTCAAAACCTCCAGATATGAACATGTTGACCATAGACCCTGATCCTCTGAACCCGATTTCATCTTTTCTAAAGGCCATCACTTTAGAAGACTCAAATACCCCACCTGTGCTCCAAATCATTGCTGATACTAATTTGGGTTTTTCTGACCTTGGTCTTAATGGTATATTTATGTATCAACAAGATGACCAACCAAATAGACCCTGATCCTCCGAACCCGATTTCATCTTTTCTAAAGGCCATCACTTTAGAAGACTTAAATACCCCACCTATGCTCCAAATCATTGCTGATACTAATTTGGATCTTTCTGACCTTGGTCTTGATGGTATATTTATGTATCAACAAGATGACCAATTAACAGTAGAAGAAGATGATGCTCTTCATCCTCCACCTCCACCACCAATCTTTCCACCTCCACCTTTTGTCCCTGACAACCAGACTTGTCTCACTTATTCATCAATGATAGATTTGAAGCATTTATTCACCATTGATAATGCTCCTCCTTCCAAGTGGCATGAAATTTTTTTTTGACATGTACTCATGGTGCACTGCTGAACTTTATATTCTGAATTTCACAGTTGCCCAAGTAATTGCTATATTCATTGCAAGGCTTACAGGAAGAATAAGAGAAGGGTGGATTTCCCTAGGAGAATTTCAGCAAAGGCATGCAGCCCAATCTCAAACACTGGAAGATTTCTTTACAATCATTCATAATGAATTCCTTGGAGCTCCAACACATTATACAGAGGTTGCACAAGAAGAATTTCTTGCCATGAAATGTTGTTCATTTGAAAGGAGAGATTTATAAAGACACTTTGATCACATGTTAAGGTGATTTTATACCATCAATGGCATGGATGATGTGAATATCAAGTGGACCTTCCTCAATTCTCTTCCAGAACCATTGGGAGATGAAACCCTTTGAATGATGAATATCCAAAGAATAACTTTGAACCAAGCCTCACTGGGAGAAATTTATCAACATATGTTTATTGCCCTTGAAAAGCTCTGTAATCAAAGGAAATTATTTTCAGAAATGGAGAAGATTCACAATAAACTCAAGGATGGTTGCAAGAGGAAAGATTTACAGATAAAATGCCATGAAAAAAGTTGTGATTGTTCGTAAAAAAAAAAAAAAAAAGAAACCACTTCAAGAAGTATTCTTTAAAAAAGAAATACCATGCAGAACCAAAGAAAAGGTTTCTCAGGAAAAAGAAATGGAGAATCCTCAAGAAAAAGCAATTCAGAGGAAAGACTTCCAAAGTCTGCTTTGTATGCAGAAAACCAGGACATTTGGCAAAAAATTGCCAAAGAGAGAAAAGGCAGCAAAGCGCCTTGAGCAAGACCAGATTCATGCAAAAGACACTCCTTTCTCTGATGCAGAATCACTTGATCTTATGATATCTTTTAATCCGATGGTACGATTCAAGAATCGGACATATCGTTGCGACCGTTAGAATTTCAAGATCATTTTTATGATATGCAATGAATGAATTAATGCATGTAATGCAACCATAAATTTTGGGTATATGAATGGTCACTCTATCCATCTTCCAAGATTAAATTATGAGTGCAAAATCGAGTGTCTACAGAATGCCCTTCATTGACAGAGCTTGGAAAGTGAATGTCAATGTAAAACAAAGACATTGATTTTAGCGGCCATGATTTAATCGAGGTTGACTTTTCAAAGATTATCTAGCCCTAGAACCTAAAACCTTGGAACATAGAACTAGTGTTTTATTATTTTTTAAAAAAATGAAAACTGTGAATACTTGACCTACTTGACAATTAATAAACTTGAATTGAATCTTGAAATCTGAGGTGACTGAGAGGCTTCTTTATCTCAATCTGGAACTGTGACAACCAAGGGGTTTCTCTACCTTGATTTGAATGGGAGGTAACCAAGAGGCTTCTCTATCTTGGAACCTGGGGCGATTGAGAGGCTTTTCTATCTTAGTCTTGAACTATGACGACTAAGGGGCTTCTCTACTTTGATCTGAATGGGAGGTAACCAAAAGGCTTCTCTATCTTGAAACTTGGGGTGATCGAGAGGTTTCTCAATCTCAATCTTGAATTGTGATGACCAAAAGGCTTCTCTACCTTGATTTGAATGGGAGGTAACCAAGATGCTTCTCTATCTTAGAACCTGGGGCGATTGAGAGGCTTCTGTATCTCAATCTAGAACTATGGCGACTAATGGGTTTCTCTACCTTGAACTGAATGGGAGGTAACCAAGAGGCTACTCTATCTTGGAACCTGGGGTGATTAAGAGGCTTCTCTATCTCAATCTTGAACTGAGGTGACCAAGGGGCTTCTCTACCATGATCTGAATGGGAGGTAACCAAGAGGTTTCTCTATCTTGGAACCTGGGGCGATTGAGAGGCTTCTCTATCTCAATCTTGAACTGAGGTGACCAAGGGGCTTCTCTACCTTGATTTGAATGGGAGGTAACCAAGATGCTTCTCTATCTTAGAACCTAGGGCGATTGAGAGGCTTCTGTATCTCAATCTAGAACTATGGCGACTAATGGGTTTCTCTACCTTGAACTGAATGGGAGGTAACCAAGAGGCTACTCTATCTTGGAACCTGGGGTGATTAAGAGGCTTCTCTATCTCAATCTTGAACTGAGGTGACCAAGGGGCTTCTCTACCATGATCTGAATGGGAGGTAACCAAGAGGTTTCTCTATCTTGGAACCTGGGGCGATTGAGAGGCTTCTCTATCTCAATCTTGAACTGAGGTGACCAAGGGGCTTCTCTACCTTGATTTGAATGGGAGGTAACCAAGATGCTTCTCTATCTTAGAACCTGGGCGATTGAGAGGCTTCTCTATCTCAATCTTGAACTATGGCAACCAAGGGGTTTCTCTACCTTGATCTGAATGGGAGGTAACCAAGAGGCTTCTCTATCTTGGAACCTGGGGTGATTGAGAGGCTTTTCTATCTCAGTCTTGAACTATGACGACTAAGGGGCTTCTCTACTTTGATCTGAATGGGAGGTAACCAAGAGGTTTCTCAATCTCAATCTTGAATTGTGATGACCAAAAGGCTTCTCTACCTAGATTTGAATGGGAGGTAACCAAGAGGCTTCTCTATCTTAGAACCTAGGGCGATTGAGAGGCTTCTGTATCTCAATCTAGAACCATGGCGACCAATGGGTTTCTCTACCTTGAACTGAATGGGAGGTAACCAAGAGGTTGCTCTATCTTGGAACCTGGGGTGATTGAGAGGCTTCTCTATCTCAATCTTGAACTGTGACAACCAAGGGTTTTCTCTACCATGATCTGAATGGGAGGTAACCAAGAGGTTTCTCTATCTTGGAACCTGGGGCGATTGAGAGGCTTCTCTATCTCAATCTTGAATTTTGATGGCCAAGGGGCTTCTCTACCTTGATCTGAATAGGAGGTAACCAAGAGGCTTCCTTATCTTGGAACTTGGATGATTGTGAGGCTTTTCTATGATAGGGCAAAAATGTATTGACCCCTTGCAAATTAATTAATTATCCAAGTTAATTAATTAGACACAATTACATGCAATGGCATGGTAGCACAAACAAATCACCAACTAACCAAGAGGTTTCTCTATCTTGGAACCTGGGGCGATTGAGAGGCTTCTCTATCTCAATCTTGAATTTTGATGGCCATGGGGCTTCTCTACCTTGATCTGAATAGGAGGTAACCAAGAGGCTTCCTTATCTTGGAACTTGGATGATTGTGAGGCTTTTCTATGATAGGGCAAAAATGTATTGACCCCTTGCAAATTAGTTAATTATCCAAGTTAATTAATTAGACACAATTACATGCAATGGCATGGTAGCACAAACAAATCACCAACTAAACTAAATGCAGTGGAAATTAAATTTGATACGGTGATTTGTTTACAAATGGGGAAAACCACTAAGGCAAAAATCCCATCGTGTGATATTAAGGTCACCACTCCCAAGAATCCACTATTATCAATCACAAGCGGTTATAAGTAAAAGGAATACCAGTACCCAATACCAACTTACAGTTGAACTCTTACCCCAATACCCAATTGGACTTATATTGTAGCAGCAATCGCTTCGTTCAATGCACGAATCCCAGTATGTGACTAACTAATGATGCATAGATCCCAGTACATTACTAACACACCAACTTTAGGAAGATTGTTGGCTGCAAAGTTCTTCAGTTCATCAACAGTGAAGATCAGGAAGCTCCTTGGTCACAAAACCCTTGGCGTAAAGACGCAGTAGCTTCTACAGAGAATATGATGAATTAGAGCAATTTTTGCCTCCGGTCACAATATTTATGGATTATTCTTTTGCAACACCTTGCATCACATTGTGAAAACTCTTAAAATAATCCTTATATATGTCTAGGGTTATGAGAAAAGAAACCCTAAACAAATACTTAAGGATATGCATGTAATCAAATCTAGAAAACCTGATTTCGTAATTCTCAACAGGTACAGCTTGTGTCGAGCTTCAGCAGTAATTCTCGATAGAAAGGATTTTGTTGAGACTTCTGTTGAGGTTTAATGAACAACAGTTCCTTCACTCGTTTCTTGGTCAGAGTTGCATGGCTTTAATATGAAACTTGAACACTTGTTTCTTGAAGTACTAAACCCATTCTAAATCTACCCAATTACAAGTAAAGTACGTTTTGTCAAAGGATTAGCCAATTACATAATTATGTCCCTAACAATCTCCCCATTTGGCAATTCGTGACAGAACCACAACAAACAAATGAATCATAAGAGGAGTCTTAAATCACTAAACTCATAATCACTTGTTGAAATACAAAATAAATCTAACCCTAACATAAACTCTTGAAAAAATTTACAAGAAGAGAGTTCATGGCATGGTAGACTTTCACAACTTGTCTTTCTGAAACACTTAAACAAAACTCATCAAGGCATCGTGTGTGAAACAGAAATACAGATTGCATACATAAAGAAAAATGTGTATAAAGAAAGAAAAGAAACAACACGTAGAGATAGGTGAAGAAAAACATACATCATCATATATATGAAAAGAGAAGTATAATGTATGTCATAAATAAATGGTCACAAGACCAATATATAAGAGGTTAATGTAAAGAAAGAAAAGAAAAATACATGTAAACCTCATTACTTCCCTCAAGATCTATAAACACTCCCCCTAACAAAAAATGTCCTATACTAACTCTCCCCCTAAGTACAAGACTATTCTCAAACCCAAAACTACTCCCCCTTTTTGTCACGAATGACAAAGGGTAAGTCACTGAGAGGTCGTCATCTCACCATCACTAGAAGAGCTAGCATCATCCTCATCATCATCACCAGCATCACCATCCTCATTAGTCGAAGCCTTTGGAGAAGGAGATGAAGAAGCAACGAAACCATCAAGAAGAGCCTATCAACGGGCGATACAACGAACTCGGGTTTTTATTTGGCACATCTCATCGGTGAGATAGTCAAGACTACCACCAAAGTCAGCCTTCATCCACTGAAACTGTGCCATGATGGCCTCCATTGTCACACTAGCTGCTGAAGAAGAAGGAGTAAAGGTGGAAGGAGCCGAAGAAGAGGGAGGAACAACAGAAGTTGCAGGATCATCCGTCTCCACACGTGGCCGCTTCGGTCGAAGCTAGGCCTCGCTCTGTCGAATGGAACCAATGCTGATGGCACCCATGGTGGTGAAGTAAAGAGAATCAGGAATAGGAATGGAGAAGTGTCAGAGGATACGTGTGATAGCCGAAGGAAAGATGAGCTTATCACATGTAGTCGTATCCTGATACACATCGAGGGTAGACGTGATGAAGTGAGAAAGGAAGTCAATAGAGAGACCCTCAAGAAGAGATAAAAGAAAACGAGCATGAGGCTTAGTGATAGGGTTATAGTGAGACAATGGAGTAAAAGTAAATGTCATCACCATATTAAGGAACCTTAGGACTTTGACAAAGCCCGAGCATAGGGTGTTTTGCTTACCACCCCATATGGAAAGTGTCTCACAAAAGTGAGACAGAAGCTCGTCTTTGGACACAATCCGAAGATGCTCATGACCAAGGTAGTCAGGATGCACTATCCTTAAAATGTGTACTACCTCAGATATAAGATCTAGGGTAACTACGATACGTGTACCTCAGAATGTCATGGAAAAACGAGGTACAAAGGTATCGATACTGTGTATATTGGAGTAAAAATTCTATATAAACATGATGGGACACCTTATGGGTCTCTCAAGTAGAGATTCCCAGCCTCAAGTTTGAATGAGAGAGGGGAGAGGAGTGTTGGAAAAGTCCGATAGGATAACTTGGCACTTCGAATGAACGCCACGTTTTTGAAAGTTCTCAAAGAAGTCCTTTTGGGCCTTTTCATCATGGAACCAAACGTGGAGGGGAGGGATAGGATCAAAAGAAGGAGACTCGAAACCAAGAGGATTCCAAGCCAGAGTGGATTTACGTGCTTTGGGTGCCATGACATGGTTTATCCGAGAGAGAGAGAGAGAGAGAGAGAGAGAGAGAGAGAGAGAGAGAGAGAGAGAGAGAGAGAGAGAGAAGAAAAAGAACACATCACAACCAGAAACAAAGAATAGGAAGGAAAAGATACGTATGCATGAAATATGTATGAACATGTGACGTGCAAAATTTTAAAAAGCATCGTGGGTACAAACCCAATCCAAACCTACAAGCACATAATCTAAAATGCTATAATGCAATAAGAATGCAATGCATGAGTATATAACATCAAATCAACAACACCCAACCCAAAAATTTCACAATAATCTCAAAAACCCCAAAACTTTTCCAAAAACCCAAAACCTAGGTCTAAAATGCATGAAGGCATGTAAAATGAGGGTTTAAGAACATATACCAAGTGATTGAGGCTTGATCTAGGTCGACAATCACGTGGGTAGAGAGATTTTAGTGAGAAAAGAGTGTTTGGGGCGAGAGAGAAAAGATTTAGTCAGAGAAATGAAAAAGTGAAATTTGATACGTGCCTCAGCTTTAAATATAAAACATAGCTTGATGGATCGGAGTATCTATCGAGATCTGTTTGGCACTAAATCTTGACAAAAATGAATCAGTCGAGGATCTGTCAATGACAAAACTCACCTCGATGGATTGAGAATCTATCGAGCAGATAGAGAGCTCAGAAATTTGGCTCGATGGATCGAAGAAGTTGTTGAGAATTGATTGAGGAAAAACCCAAAAATCTCGATGGATCGAGATTCCGTCAAGATCTTTTGAGAAAAGGAGAAAGAAGGGCTCAATAGAAGAGAATCTGTCAAGCCTGAAGAAAGAAGGCATTTCAAAGAAGGGAAAAACACATAGAGATGAATGCAACAAGCAAGCTACTCAACAAAGAGCCAATCAACATGTTAAGCTCTCAAAACATCTCTCTACAAATATGCAAATCATTCATAGATCCAAAACACACGCATACTAAACAGGTCTAACCAATTTTATATTTCAAGAACAGGTTAAGACAGTTTAGTAAGCATATATTAACACATGTATTCCTTGTGATGGCCAAATCAAATTGTGCCTGCACATGTATTAAAAGTAGCAAAGAGTTTGCGTGTTGTGTATGAAACATAGCAAGAGTGCATAAGTGTCTCATATCATGAAGATTTGAGATATGAGAAAATCAAATACACTCACACACAATCATAACTGGTAGATGAGGACTATCATCTTCAAGATACATCCTATAACTACCACATCTCCTAGAAACATGCTTGCAACCATATTTAAAAGCAATTTGATTCTTTTTGCTTTTATTTTTCTTTGCATATTTTCTTTTTGAACAAATCATGCATGAACATATAAGAGAGAGAAGAAGTACCCAATTCTGTAAGCCAAAACATCACAATTTTGCTATACCAAAGCACATTCATGATTGGCGGGCTTTCGTGGTAACATGGTTATTTATGCATTTCTCTTAGGATTTTCTAGTCCTTCCCATCAAAAGGAGTGATATAAGTGTTAAGTATAGAAGGTTACTTAATTGTACTCATCACAAACACGAGTCACAAAGTTCACTTGCTTAGTTGTGCATTAAGATGCTCATCTAAGCTACAAAAGATACAAAATTTAGAAAACTTTGTTTCAATGGCCATTTAAGGTACACAAGTACCAATATACACATACACACACCGTTTTTGTATTTTTCTGATTTTTCAATTTTTTATTTTTTATTTTTTATTTTTATTAAAAGAAAAATAAACAAAAATTGAAAAAAAACCAAACAAAAACATAAAGAAACACACAAAGCATAAAACTAGACTGACTCAAAACAAGAAAGCAAAACACACAAGTAATGCATAACCATAAGGAGAGAGAGAAAAAGTGATTAAATCACCTTAAGCCTTTTTCCTTCCACCCTTTAAAGAACCTTTCCTTTGCATGAACCTTTGATCTAGAGGTAAGGGGGAAGATTTGAAACCGTTCAAGTTCGAAAGGAACATGAGGGTCTTGAGAAGATCTCCAAGAGGGGCAAGAGATGATGGAAACTGACTTTGGTTTCCGAGCGAAAGCATACTATTGCTCTATTGAGTGGCTAACCACTTGTAGCAATTTGGATGAGTATGCCCTGAAACTCCACAGTGATGATAGAAATGCGGCTTCTTTTGTTGAGACTTTTTGTTGTTTTCCCTTTTTGTCCTAGGGTTTCTAGCCTCTCTCTTTTCAATCTTAGGGGGTGCTCTTAAAATAGATTTGCCTTTATCTAAGTTCTCACTAGCTATTTCAGTTTTAGTTTCATCATTCTTAAAATTAGCATTATCAGCAGGTGAGACAAAAACAGTTGTACTAGATGAGGCAATATTAGGAGAAGAGAAATTATACCCTAAACTGGTTTTATCAAAAGTAGCTTTTTGAAAACTTAGCATCTCATCGAGTTTTGCACTGGAAGTCCTCTTTAATTGAGCTCTAACCTGGAATAGTTCCGCTTCAAGCTTCTTTGTCCTCTCAGCAAGGAAGTTGTTCTCGAATCGCAAAACTACAATTGTTTGATTTGCTTCATCAACCTTTGTAGAGAGCTCCTTTCAATCTAGCTCCATATCACTCAGCTTCTATGTGTCCAACCTATACAGTTTTTTATGCTTCTTAGAAATCTTGTACAACTTAGTATAGGCTGTATGGATGTCATCTTGATCGTCCATTTTCTCAAATTTTGATTCCACCAAGTCTTCTTCTTCATCTACTGCTTCTACGATCCCCTCAGTAGGATCCACTGTGGCAATGAAGGCACTTAAGATTCCCTCGTCATCACTGTATTTGACTCAATCTCAGGCTCGGTGTCACTCAAGGTAGCAGCAAGAGCCTTGCTTTTCCCAATAGACTTGAAATATGTTGGATATTCTTGTTTCATGTGTCCAAAACCTTGACATCCAAAGCACTTTGGTCTGGAAGGAATAGTGTATTGACCATCATCCTTAGCATCCTTCTTTCCTCTGTCTTGGCTTTTGAATTGAGAAGAACTAGATTGCTTGCGGTCCTTATCAAATCCTTTTGCATTGGCATTATTCATGAACTTCTTGTACTGCCTAGTGATGTAGGACTTCATCTTGGAATCTTCATCATCTGAAGACTCATCAGTTTCGTTACTTTTGGCCTTTAGTGCCATGCTTTTACTTTTGCTTCCTTTCCCAATTCTAGTCAAACCTAATTCATAGGTTTGCAAGTTGCCAACTAGCTGCATTAAAGGAATTTTGTCAATGTTCTTTGATTCTTCAATGGCAATGATCTTGACATGGAATCCTCAAGTAGAGATCTGAGCACCTTTTTCACAATCTTGGGTTCGGGAATCTGTTCTCCAAGATTAAATGTTAAGTTGACTATGTCCTTTAGCTTTGCATAGAACTCATCGAATGACTCATTCTCGTCCATCTTGATCTCCTCAAAGCTTGTAGTAAACCTTTGGAGCTTAGAATCCTTGACGGCTTTTGTTCCTTCATAGGTAGTTTGAAGAATGGTCCATGCTTCCTTAGAAGTTTCAGTTGAGGATATTTTTTTTAACTCCTCATTAGTCATCGCACTGAATAGGGCATTCAATGCTCTACTGTTGAAATTTGCCACTTTGATCTTAGCCTCATCCCCGTCAGCCGGCGCTTCCTTTAGCTTAGTCCAGCCAATCTCCATAGCTTGCCACACCTTCTCATCTAAAGGCTGCAAGAAAGCTCTCATGCGTACTTTACAATATGCATAGTTAGTGCCATCAAATAAAGAAGGTATAATAAGAGATTGTACTCTATCCATGACGAACAGGGGTCAATGGATCACACAGCAGAGATTAAACTTAATCAGAGTGTGCTTGCTCTAATACTACTTTTTGGGTTAAAATGAATTGACCCCTTACAAATTAATTAATGACCCAAGTTAATTAATTAGGTTCAATTATATGCAATGGTGTGGTAGCATAAACAAATCACCAACTAAATTAAATGCAACAGAAATTAAATTTGACACGGTGATTTGTTTATGAATGGGGAAAACCACCAAGGTAAAAACCTCACCAGGTGATTTTAAGGTCACCACTCCTAAGAATCCACTATTATCAATTACAAGCGGTTACAAGTAAAAGGAATCTCAGTACCCAATACCAACCTATAGTTGAACCCTTACCCCAATACCCAATTAGATTTGCATTATAGCAACAATCTCTCCGTTCAATGCAAGAATCCCAGTACGTGACTAACCAATGATGCATAGATCCCAGTACGTGACTAACACACCAACTTTAGAAAGATTGTTGGCTGAAAAGTTCTTAAGTTCAACAACAGTGAAGATCATGAAGCTTCTTGGTCACAAAACCCTTGGTGTAAAGACACAGTAGCTTCTATGGAGAATATAATGAATTAGAGCAATTTTTGCCTCCGGTCACAATATGCATGGATTATTCTTTTGCAACACCTTGCATCACCTTGTGATAGCTCTTAAAATAATCCTTATATATGTCGAGGGTTGTGAGAAAGAAACCCTACACAAATACTCAAGGATGTGCGAGTAATCAAATTTGGAAAACTTGATTTCGTAATTCTCGACAGATACAACTTGTGTCAAGCTTCTGTCAGGCTTCAACAGTAATTCTCAATAGAAAGGATTCCGTCGAGACTTCTATTGAGCTTTAATGAACAACATTTTCTTCACTTGTTTCTTAGCCTGATTTGCATGGCTTCAATACTAAATTTGAACACTTGTTTCTTAAAATACTAAACCCATCCTAGATCTATCTAATTACAAGGAAAGTGCATTTTGTCAAAGGATTAGCCATTTACATAATTATGTCCCTAACACTCTATCTCAATTTTGAACTATGACGACCAAGGGGCTTCTCTACCTTGATCTGAATGGGAGGTAACCAAGAGGCTTCTCTATCTCAATCTTGAACTGTGACGACCAAGGGGCTTCTCTACCTTGATTTGAATGGGAGGTAACCAAGAGGCTTCTCTATCTTGGAACCTGGGGTTTTGCCTACAAAACACCAAAATTGGGGATTATATTTTAAATGATGGTATTTTGAGATGTGTGATTTTCCTCTCTCTTTTTCTTTGACTTGAATTTCCTCTTTAGAAGGAAAACCTTGATTGATTTTTGTAGTCCTTTGAAAAAAAAATTTTCATCTTTAAAAAAAAAAAAGCAATTTTTTTTTGAGTGAGTTGACTCAGCAACCAGGAGTGTTTAAAAAAAGGGGGAATGAATTTTTGGCCCCCTTTTGTGCTTGTTTCCATCATTTTTTTTTTCACTTCCCCTTCTTCACTCTCTCTTCTTCCTCCATTGTTAGTATTCACAAGCTTCTTCCACTTGCATTTTCTTCTTTCTCACACCATTTCTTCCTTAGAAAATCACTTCCCTAGACTTCTAAACTTGCTTTCATTCATTTCCCTTAATATCTCTTCAGATCTTTGTGTTCCTGACCACCTTTGCAACAAACCCATTTTCTTGAAACCCATCTCCACTTCTCCATTTTTTGCATCTTCAATGGTATCTTCTAAGGGACCAACTTTTCTTACTTTCGATGGGAAGAAATATCATCCATCCCTTGAATAGAATGAGGAAGAGGGGCTTCTTCAAGACCCTAAGACCTATGCTCCACACTCCAAAAAGGACTTCAAGGTGAGCTCATTTTTTCTTTGTTGGCAAATTTGTTGATTTCATGTTTTGTTGAGAGCTTGATGGTAGGACATTGTCATTTTTTTGTTGTTTGTTCTTATTGAAATTTTGAACATTGTATGATTTGGTTGGAAATCCTTGTGTGATCATGTTGTGCTCTTTGTTTTGGGGCATTTTTTAATTGTTGAGTTATTTGGTATCATGAAATTTGGACAATGTTGATGAACCATGAAGTTTGGCATTGTATGTAGCTTGTGGTATTGTTGAATGAATTTTGACTTGAATGTTGTGGATATTGGAATCATGAGAATTTGATGTGTGGGCTTGATTGAACAAACTCATTTTTTATGAGTGTGGGATAGAATGTGTAGGTCTTATTTCATGAGCATGGAAATTTTTATGGGTATGGGTATGGAAAATTTTTGTGGTGGTATGGATTTTTTTTTTTTTTTTTTTTGTGTTGGACATGGAATTTTTTTGACATGGGATTTTGGAATGAGTATTTTGGGACATTGTGTTTTGTGAACATCTCAATGATTGGCTAAACTTTGTTGTGGATATTGGAATCATGAGAATTTGATGTGTGGGCTTGATTGAACAAACTCATTTTTTATGAGTGTGGGATTTTGTTAGAATGTGTAGGTCTTATTTCATGAGCATGGAAATTTTTATGGGTATGGGTATGGAAAATTTTTGTGGTGGTATGGATTTTTTTTTTTTTTTTTTTTTTTTTTTTTTTTTTTGTGTTGGACATGGGATTTTTTGGACATGGAATTTTTTTGACATGGGATTTTGGAATGAGTATTTTGGGACATTGTGTTTTGTGAACATCTCAATGATTGGCTAAACTTTGTATTACAGAGCCTCAAAAGTCGAGGTAGCCTCTAGATGTTGAAAGGCACGTGGGAGATATTATCCCTGGACATTAAGAACATCATTAATGAAGCTAGCTTCTAGACCTTTTTCCAAGCTCTCTTGGATCATGATACCAATGAGTATAAGGACCTCCAATTACTCTTTGCTTTGTCAGAGCGATTTTGGGACACTACTTGCACTTTCCATTTTCTAGGCATTGGTGAGGTGAAGTTGACACCCTATGACTTCTCAGCCATTACTGGCTTAAAATTGGGTGGTGAAAGAATTAAAGTTAATGATTTCATCACCTCAGTAGAGATTAAAAGTCTTTTGGGTGTGATGCCTTCAAAAATTAGGAGCAAAAATGTATCCTTGATGTGGCTGTACACTAATATTGAGAGCTGTAAGATTGTAGCAACCGGCACTTGTATGTTCATGCTTCTCTTCATTGGAACTCTCTTATGTCCAGACTTAGGTAGTACTGTGAGCTTGAGCTATTTATGGAGTCTGAGGGATATTGGTCAAATCAAAAATTATGACTGGGGTGGCATGGCTTACGCAACCCTTTTGCACTTCATGACTCAACTTTCTCGGCATAGCCTCTCAAGCTTAGGAGGTGCACCATTTTTTTGGTAGGTGAGGTTTTGAATCTTTGGTTATGTGTGTTTTGGAAGGTCATTTTGGTTGTGGTGCTGTTAATGATGTGTTGATTTTTTCAGGTCTGGATGTATGAATATTTTTGAGTTGGCCCTTAAGTTTTAGAAGACGTTGGTGAATGTATCCAAGGTTTCTTCGTTGGTTGCCTAAGTACCATTTGTCAACGTCTCCTAAGCGTTCTTTGCAAGTTTGGTGTATGGTGATTGATAACTTGACTGCCGATGATGTGAGTTTTTTTTTTTTTTTTTTGGTTCTAAGGGTTTTGCGTTTGGTTAAGAGTTTTTTGTGTTGTGTTGTATTGTGTGTGTGTGTGTGTTTTTTTTTTTTTTGGTGGTTTGGCTTCCTTTCATTCTGGGTTTTTTGTGATTTTCAAATGTCTTTCGATCCTTGGCTTGGCTATGAGGAGCGTGTTGAGTGTGAATGGGCTTAAGAGCTGAACGGCTGTCAAGTACTATTTGAGTGTGGCCATGGGAGATATTGGTATCTTGGTGACCGAGTGTTGGCTTAAGTTCGACATATGTACCCTCCTGAGACGATTCCAGTTCATCCTTGTCCCTCCATCAAGTTGGTAGACCTCTTAGCTAATGAAGAAATTGCTCGTGCCCGAGTCGGCCATGTTGTTTCTAGGACACCAGGAGACTATCTTGAATTTGTCCAGACTCAATTGCATGGTTGTTTAGCTAGCATTCCTATTACCTCGGTAACTTTCTTTCCTCCCAAAGTCAATTTGCATCTCATCTTGCATCTCTTATATTCTTTGTTTCAACTCTTGCAAAAATATATGCATGTTGCACTTTTAGGCTTCATCATCTGAAGAAGAGGAGAGTCCCCCTCTTAACCATGCTAACGACTCTTCTAGTTCTTTCATGGAGACATATCCTCATTTTTCCGCATGACAATATGAAGTGATGAACCTTGATAGGTCATATAGCTCTGTGAATTTAGATCGGCCAAAGTATACCTTAAATGTCCCCTGGAATGACCTGGTATATTCCTGAATCCTTTAGTCTTCTATCCTCATGTTTGCTCATTGAATTATTTTGAACTTGTGGATTTGTGCTTCAGGTCGGTGTTGATCTTGTGGAAGAAAGCATACGGATGATTGGAGGTTTGCAGCTTATGGCACACAATCTTCTCAATTTGTGCTCAATGAAATGAAGTGGGTAAAAATGCTTCTTCCTTAATGCTCTTTGATAGGCCACAAATTGAATGACCCCTTGTGATAAAAATTAATTAATTAATTAGCCAAGTTATTAATTAATCAATTTATCATGCAAATGCGTGGTAGCACAAACAAATCACCAATAAACTAATTATGCAGCGGAAAATAAATAACACAGCGATTTGCTTACGAATGGGGAAAACTTAACGGCAAAACCCCCACCGGGTGATTTTCAGGTCACCACTCCCGAAACTTCACTATTATTACAACAAGCGGTTACAAGTAAAGGAATCCCAAGTACCTTACCAACCTACAGTTGAACCCTTACCCCAATACCCAATTGGACTTGTTCTGTAGTGATAGTTCCCCTTTCAGATGCATGACTCCCAAGTACGTGACTAACCAATTGCGTGACTAACCAATTGCGCGGATCCCAGTATACGACTTCAATCACCAACTAAGAAGGTTGTTAGTTGCAAAGTTCTTCAGTTCATCCACACGATGAAGATCAAGAAGATGCTTGGTCACAAAACCCTATGGTGCACATATACAGCAACTTCTTCAAGAGAAAGAGATGAACTAGGGCAAGAACTTCGTCTCCAGTCACAATTTGCTTGAACAGAGTTTGCTCAAAGCTTGTGTAACTTATGAACTGTTTGACGGCCCTTAAAACAATCCTTTTATATGTCTAGGGTTAGAAGAAAAGAAGGCCTAAAGATATATTCACGGATCCCAAGAAAATCATATTTGAATTCTGAAAATCTTAAAACTCGACAGATAGAAGGTGCCGAGAAGTTGTCGAGCAAGTGCCGAGCACACCGAATCTAGAACAGCTTTCTTAAGCACGATAGATACAGTTGTCGAGCTTTAATGAATTTGCACTATCAACTTGTTTTCTTGGACAGACTTGAAGGTTTCAACACTTGATCTTAAAACATGGTTTCTTGAAGTATTTAAACACATCCTAAATCTACCCAAATACAAGTAAAGTGCGTTTTGTCAAAGGATAAGCCAATTACATAAAATCATGACATATGTTCTTAACTTGTGAAACACATATGTCCTAACACTCTTTGCTTGAATCTCCATGATAATGGATCTAACACTTGTCTTTGTTGATTTTTCAGAACAAACAAATGGAAATGGCCGATGTCAACACAAGATCCTTGGAGGAGAGGATAAAAAATCTTGAACTTCAAAACCAGCAACAAGAATCTTGATTTTATGCAAGTCAAGTAGGAGACACTAAAGGTGGCTCCTCCAGGGGTGGGTTTAGGAGATCTTCCCACAGGCGGATGCAAAGTCCAAATGATGCTTGACTTGTATCTTAATTTTCCTGCAAGGATAAGAAAAAGTGTTCCTTAGAGAATTTGTATTAATTTCACCTGTTAGCTCTTTATCTTTGGATTGTTCTTAATCTTGCTGAAACTTAGATGAGACAAGTTTAGAATTCACCTGATGAAGTGTTGTAGTAAACAATTTGAACTTCTTTGATCACCTTTGATGTGATTTATACTAAATGAGGCAGGGCCGAATGCCCCTAGTTTAGAAACCTTATGCATGATGACCTTTTATTTTTTGAAAAGGGTTTCTTTCTTTCTTTTTATTTATTTTATTTTATTTTATTTAAAGGGGTGAGTGATTTTTACTTGTTCTAGAGTGAGGGGATAAGGCATAGCTGAATGCCCCTAGTTTAGAGAATAGATGTTTGACTTCGGAAAATCTTGATTTGGTTATTTTTTTTTATTTTTTATTTTTTAAACAAGTGTCGTAGGTGATTTATTTTAAAAAACAAATGGACAAGGCATGCCTAAATGCCCCAGTGTGACAATCCATGCAAATTTTGAGAAACTTTATTGCACAACTTTTTTTTTTTAGTGAAAAATAGAAGTACCCGAAAACACAAAACAGGGTAATTGGGCCATGGTTGAGCTGGGTGCTAATCGGCACTCTTAGAATGTCGACTGGCACTTTGGGGTGCTGACAGGAGCACCCAATTTTGTTTTGATTCCTCTCGTTTTTCCCACACATTTTTTGTGTTTTTGAGCTTTTTTGAAAAATATTTTCTCCATTTGGGTTATGAAAGACTTTCCCAGCTAACTACAAACTCTTGAAACCTATTTAAACCTAGTTAGGGACTAAGGTAGTTTGCCTTAGCATTTCACTTGCAAACAAATCTCTGAATCAAAGTTATCAAGAAACAAAAATCACATGCAAGAGTTATATATGGCTAATAATCAAAATTTTCCTTGTTCAACCATTCATGATATCAATAGATGGGTTCGTAGTTTTGATTTTAGCACCAAGACCAATTTTACAGCCTACAAACTAGAGGGAATCAAGGCTTTGAGGAATGACAAGATTAAGTGGGATTTTCTCCTTGCCGTTGTGAAGTTCTGGGATATTGAAGACCATGTGTTCCAGTTTAAAACTACTGAACTTTGTCCTACAATTAAAGATTTTTCAGCTATTCTAGGTTATGATCCCAGTAAAAAATCTGTAGCAATTTCTTGTGATCCCAAACATAGGGAGATTTTATCTAGTGCTCTAGGACTTTCTACTTCAATTACCAGTAGCGTTATTGAAGGTCACATGGTGAATCTTCATGTAGTTGTTTCAAGACAAATTAACAAATGTACTCATGGGTTGATTGATAACACGTAGAAAAATTTTGGCTTAACTCTTTGCTTCGTGGGAGAATTTTTGCTTTGCTCTGGGAGGCCTGGTTTTGTGGATGCTCGAGCCTAGGCTTTGTGAGTCAAGTTAAGGATGGTGACAATCCTGCTTCTCTGATCTTGGTGGAAACTCTCTTAAGGTTGGACTCTGTATTTCTTAGTGGAGAGTCATAACACTTTCTTAGGAGTCCCTTAACTTTGCAGATATGGTTAATGGAAAGACTGGACATGATTGCCACACCTACTGTTGCTGATTATGGTCCTCGCAATTTCCTCAGAAGGACTTTCCTTTAAACCGAGTGTCAAACTGAAAGCAGTTGGGTGAGATTTTTGAACAAGAAATCTAGTGTCTCAATTCGATGGAATTGTTATTGGTGGAACTGCCCACCCCCTTTGTTGTGATCCCCAGGATCAGATCACATCTTTATAGTTGGATTACTGAGGGCTACTTTCTATAAGGATGATAGACTCTTGAGACAATTCCAATATGAGCAAGGAATGCCTAGTGGAAAAGGAAGAAAACCTTTAACTCCTATGGACACAAATCCTACTTCTACAAGGAAAATGTTGTTAGGCTTGGAGATGGCATACCGAGTGGATCAATCTTTTGTCCAACTCTTTCACTCCAAGACCTAAGGCCGCTTGTAACTCCATAATGCAAGCCTCATATTCAGTGGCATTACAGGAAAGTTGAGCCTACTAGAGAATGGGGTGTGTGTCCCTTTTGGAGAAATTAGGAGAACTCCAATGCCACTTCCATTTTGATTAGTTGCCCCATTAAAATACATCTTCCATGGTTCTAACTCTATCCCCATAATATCCTCATTCGGAAAGTCTCCTTGGATTTCTTCAGCTTCTTCAGGTGAACAGTAGGCCAAGTGATCAGCAATTGCTCTTCCCTCCACATACTTTTGAGTCACATATTTAATATCAAATTTTGACAAAAGTAGAACCCATTTTGCTGTCTTCCCATCTTGCACAAGCTTTTCCACCAAGTATTTCAAAAGGTCCGTTCTTTCAATCAACAAGACCTTAAAAGTAAGCATATAATGTCTGAGTTTGCGGGTTGCCTATACAAGTGCTACACTTGTCTTCTCAAGTGGTGAATACTTCTCTTCATAAGCCAACATCTTGCTAATGTAATAAATCACATTCTCCTTCCTAGACTCCTTTAGGTATTGAGCAAGCAAATCTCCCATTACTGTATCTGTAGTTGTGAGATACAACAATACTGGCTTTTCATGTACCGGTGAAACCAATATTGGTGGCTTCATCAAATAATTCTTAATCTTCTCAAAAGCTTCTTGACATTGTTCATTTCATATTGTGGGAACTTCTTTCTTGAGCAGTCGGAACAGTGGCTCACATGTCATGGTGAGTTGAGCTATGAACCTGTTGATGTATTGTATCCTCCCTAAAAACCCTTGGATCTCCTTCTTAGTCCTGGGAGACTTCATCTCCATGATTGCTTTGATTTTGTCAGGATCTACTTCAATTCCCCTCTGACTTACCATAAACCCCAATAGTTTTCCGGATGTTATGCCAAAAGTGCACTTCTTTGGATTCAACTGTAACTTATAGAATTGGATTCTTTCAAAGAACTTCCGTAAAGCTGGTATGTACCTTTCACAGCCTTTGGACTTCACTATCATGTCTTCAACATAAACTTCTACTTATTTATGGATCAAATCATGCAACAGAGTAGTGGCTGCACGTTGGTAAGTAGCACTAGCATTCTTAAGGCCAAATGGCATAACCTTGTAACAATACATCCCCCGTGGAGTAATGAAAGAGGTCTTCTCCATATCTTTCGGAGCCATCTTTATCTTATTGTATCCCGAAAAACCATCCATAAATGCAGCAAGGCATGTCCTCCCGTGTTATCGACCAAGATATAAATGTGAGGCAAGGGAAAATCATCTTTCTAGCTAGCCTAATTAAGATCTAGAAAATCTACACACATTCTCACTTTCCCATCCTGCTTTGGCACGGGAACCACATTAGCTAACCATTTTGGGTAGTTGACCACCTTCAAAAATCCCTCATTATACTATTTCTCAACTTCTTCCTTGATCTTAATAGTCCATTCTGGCTTCATTCTTCTCAACTTCTGCTTGACCGGCTTTATGGTTGGATTTGTTGGAATGTAGTGTTGTACTATATTTGTGTCAATGCTAGGCATGTCTTTGTATGGCCATGCAAATACCTCTTTGAATTCTGTCAATAGGAACAATAACAGACTCAATAGGGATAGAAACAATGTTTTTGGTAGGAGTGATTGGCCCAACGTTCTTGATCTTCTCCATAAAGTCTTCCGTAGGGTGGGCGGCTCCCTCCCATGCCCAATTCTTCAACTCGGTTGTGGCTTCAACAATGGTGGGTGGCTCCTAATGAGTTCCTTCTTCCCTCAACATTAGTACCATGTGGTCTTCATCCATATAATTCGTATCTTCACTATCAATCTCCATATCTATGGGCTTGTCAGTCACATAAGCATCCAGACGCTCTATACTGTCCATCCACTCACCAAATAGATCTTGCTTTCCTTTGTTACTTTGGTGGATGTATTGGGGGAGGTATTCTGACTTATTCCCTTCCACCTTCCCATCTTCATCTTCAAGATTCTCTAGTGTCAAGTTTTTGAAATCGTTGATCATCAGCTTTCTGTCTAAGGTGACCAATCTAGCATCTAGGTCATCTTCTTCCTCAGTGTATGGGGTTAGTGAGCCAAATTCTGAATTGTGGAATGACCCTAACTCAGGTTTTTCTCTACCATGCTTGTCATATTGAGGACCTGACCTTGAACTAACATCAGTAATGCAGCTCCAATCCGAGGGCCGCCCATAGAGGTAATCATCATAATCTATATTACCAGCCTCTTCATCTTCAACGTCCACCTCATCTCCTACAGCTTCTAGCTCATTTTCTTCACTTTCAGCACCATTCTCCATATCTATAGGTTTAGCTTCAACATCATCCTCTATATCTCCATCATAGTAGTCCACGTCATCATCAAAGTGGTCTTCGTAGAAAGGTCTTATATCTTCCTCCTCTCCATCACTAGGGGGTTCACCCCAATCATTGCCATTATATTAGCTATCATAGTATTCACTATTGTTATCATCCTCACTATTTCCATTGTCACTGCTACTGCTATCACTACTATTATCACTTTTGTTGTTGCTACCTTCATCATCATCACTAAGGGCTTCTCCCCCTTCCTCATCTTCATCACTTGTTCTTGCTTCATATGGGCTCTTCAATGCATGTTGGCAAGCCTCCCAGTACTCTTCTTATTTTATATTGCAAATGGAATCTCTCAGAAGCGTAGTCATTACATCAAGATCCATATAATCAGCCCAATCAGTAAGGACCCAATTTGTGTCTCCCTTCTTCAACTCTAGAAGCTTGTTGTTACAATCAAATAATAGCTCAAATCTAGGGACCATTGTTCTTGACTTAGGATCGAATCTCGGTTCATGGAATCCCCAATAGCATTGACTATCTCCAGCTTTGACAAATTTTCCATTCA
Organism: Quercus lobata; assembly: GCF_001633185.2. Taxonomy (NCBI): domain Eukaryota; kingdom Viridiplantae; phylum Streptophyta; class Magnoliopsida; order Fagales; family Fagaceae; genus Quercus; species Quercus lobata. Next base: position 39,161,068 of record NC_044912.1, read on the forward strand.
ATGTGGGAGTATAGGGCTTTAAGGGTTCCGAGGGACAAGGAAGTCCCTTTGCCTTGGCCTTTGCATGGGCCATCATCAGTGGGCTTATAACCTAGCCCAAAATGAGGTGTGACGATAGGAATTATTGGGACTTGAGCAGTTGCCTTCTTTATAGTCTTCCCTAAGTTCATTCTCGAAAGGTAATTCATTCTTCTCATCATTGCCACCACATTATTGTTGCTATAGGGAGCAAAGTCCATAAGGATCTTCTCCACTTCTTATTCTCTTCTTTCAAAACTAGGCTTCTTAATTTTAAAGCCATCCAAGGCCAATGGTTCATTTTCAAAATCAATACCAAAAATGGGCTTTGGTATGGTCAAAGTATCGCCATATATGGTAACTATGGCTCATTTATGTGGAAATTGAACCTTTTGGTATAAGGATGAAGGTACAGCCTCTGTATCATGGATCCATGGTCGCCCGAGGTGCATATTTAAGCACAAGGCTATACTTAGGACTTGAAATTCCTCATTCTTGATCATTGGCCCTATAGTGAGCTCCAGTGTCTTGGTTCCCAAGACCTTTCTTCTACTATTGTTATATGCCCTCACATGCTGATTAGTCAGCATAAAATCTTTAATACTTAGGCCCAAGCAACTTGCAATCTTTAAAGGACACACATTTAAGGCACTTCCATCATCAATTAGAACCATTGGAATCCTTTTCCCTTTGGCATCTACAGTAATGTGCAATGGATCATTATGATGCTTCCCCTTTTCCATTAAATCTTTGTCAAAGTAGGAAATAGTGAGTTCCCTACTTATAGACCCAATCATGGCATTTAGATCTTGAGGAGTAGCAGTTATGGGAACTTGGATTTGATTAAGAAGGTCTACCAAATTCTGGCGGTGCTTGTATGGAGTCATGAGTAAACCCCATAAAGATATATTGGCTTGTGTCTTCTGCAACTGCTTGAGGACCTCATCCTCTTCAATGGGTGATTGTTGGGTAGATTTGTTCATGGCTTCTATTGGGTTGTCTGTCTCTAGTTGTGGTGGTTTGAAGTGTCTCCCCATTTTGTGATGTGGACAATTTTTGATAGATCATTTAGATTAGTATCTTAGGGTTTGAAGTGTCTTCCCTCGTATGTGGGTGTTGGGTTGTTTGACTGGGGTTCAAAGTGCTTCCCCCCATATGTAGCTGTTGGGTTGTTTGACTGGGGTTCGAAGTGTCTCCCCCTATATGTAGGTGCTTCGTAACTCATTTGGGGTTTGAAGTGTCTCCCACCATTTGTGGATGTTTGAAGTTTTTGTAACATCTTCACTCCATATATCATACCTTGCAGTGGATGTCATAACCATCAACTCTTCCCATGTCATCATAAAGCACTCGGATATGTCATAAATCAACTCAGACAGGTCCTTTTCTCCTTCCTCTTCAATCATCAAGCAATTAATCCTCAGTCCTCTCCCAAAATTGTGGTTAGGCAAGGGGTTATTAGTGATGCTAGGCCTTGTAGGCGGTGTAATCACCTTAGTGTCTATTAGATCTTGAATTGCATAACGAAGACCAAAACATTTGTCAGTGTCGTGGCTAGGGCTTTGATGGTAGGCATATCTCTTACTCACATTAAATCTTGCAAGCAATGGGTTTGGGATTGATCTTGGGTCTAAGGGTTTTAGCAACCCTGATGCTTTTAGTTTTTCAAACACTTGACTCACGGGCATATATAACTCATGAAATTCCCTCCTAGGCCTTAGAGGTGGCCCTTGTGATATTGGCATGGGGGTAATAAGTTGGTAAAGATCATTTTTGTATATATTAGAAACTTCCGCAGTTTTAGAACTAGATCCTAAATTCTTTTTAAACTTTGGTGGGTCCTCATTCTTTATAGTGCCATTAATTATTGCATCCTCAATTTGGGTTCCAGCAGCAATCAAAGTTTTAAAATTAGTAAAATATAAAGCAAACAAATACTTATGGTATACAGGCAATAAGTTTTTTACAACCATGGTTAATTGTTCTTCTTCACTTGGCCTATTCATCATCTATGTAGCTTTGGACCTCCACTTGATAATGAAGGTAGAGAAAGATTCTTTTGGCTCTTGCTTAGTGGTCTCCAAATCCCTCCTCATCACATCCACTTCTATGTTGTACTTGTAGTGATTGTGAAACTCACGGTAAATGTCCTCCCAGCTCCTTGCTCTAGCATCATCTAAGTTGAGGAACCACCTAAGAGTAGCTCCAGTCAAGGTATTTTGAAACATTTGAGCAAGTAGTTCTTCGGTTGCTCCTAGGGGCTGCATGGCCCTTATGTACATCTTCAAATGGGACTTTGGACAGCCAGTCCCATCGAACTTGTCCAAGGTTGGCATCTTGAACTTGGGAGGCAATCTCACATCTGGGAAAAGTGAGAATGATTGGTAGTCCATAAGGTCCTCCATCTTCCAAGCTCTTTTGATCATCTATTCCACCTTGTTTATCCTCTTATTGACCTTCTTCTTTGCCTTCATGGTTGGGGAATTATGATCAGTCTTGTTCTCCTCTTGGCCACCCTTTAGTTTCGGCTACTTGCCAAAAATTTTATCTTTGCACAATGGTGTGTTGTCGCAAGCAACCAAAAACAAAACCTATACTCCTAAAAATATATGTAGTGGTGTGAGGAAGGATCGTTCCCACTAAGAGTATCTAGCCTAGTTTTATGCTACGCGAACAAGGATGGGGGGGGGTGTTTTGAGTATAAGGCAAAGAATTTTAAGAAAAACAATTAAGGAACAATTTAAATCAAAGTATCAAAATCAATCAAAAGAACAAACCTTGGTCTAAGTCAATATCCACCATCAGAATTTTACAACTGATCATCGATGCAAGTATATATCAATTCACACTTTGAATATTCACCATTGGAACTATTTTCCTATCTCTCCTTAGTCGCAGTTAATTAGAAAACAAGCAATCTAATAAACCCTAACTACTAAACAACCCAAGACAAGCGCTAAAGGTTTAATCTAGTAGCAGCCTTTAGAATTAGAGAGATCGATGAAGCTAAACAACACAAGCACAAGCGGTCGCATTTAACTTAGTTGAGTGTTCTTCCTAAGATCTAATAATTTATGGTGCAGCAAATCATTAAATCTTGGTTGCTTCACAAATTAAAGAGATCAAACAATTACGGATTTGATATCTAACCTAGCAGTAGATTGCAACGAATAATAAACTAGTAGGCCTCTTAGTAATTAAACAAAACAATCATGAAAATAGGCATAGAAGAACATCCGATATTCAAAGCATAAATTGAACAGTAAAAACAAATTAGATCTCACAGTTTTATTGATTCTGAGGCTTCAGTTTCCTTCAACCAAGTATAAAAGTTTAGCCAAGTAGAGCCATGATGAAAACTTGAAGGATTAATTAGAGAAGAGGGGAGAGAAAGGCATGTGTGTCCAATCTGATTTCTCCTCCCCCTTTTACCCATTAATTCCCCCTTTTACACGTTAATTCCTGCTTTCCCAAGCCTACAAAATCTCCTAAAAATATTCTAAATAATAATATCCAAATCTAACTAATTAAGGAAAAATATTAAAAATAAAACAAAGTCCTAATATAACTAGGAAAGTGGCGTTTTTTAGCTTAAATTTTCGAGCACCAGATCTGGAAGTTTCTGAAAATAAATTGCATTAGATCCGCATATTAGAATTTCGGGCAAAGGAACATTCCAGAACGTCAGCAGTGCAGGTGCAGCAACTTCAAGCCCGATTTTGACCTTGATACGGCCTGTATCTCTCAAAACTCAAAAAATGAAACTGTAGAGTTTTTTCTTGGCGTTCCATAGCATCTTGAATCATCTCAATCGAAGTTCTGATGAGAGAGTTATGCCCAGATTACGAAGCAATGTTAAAGCTGTCTAGAATCGCCCAATTAACTATGTTTCGCACTTAATGCCTCCACTTGCATTCTAAATCAAAATATAAGAATAATGGGTAGATTTAGGCTCCAAATAAGTATAAAATACTAAACATTAAGGGAGAAAAATATGACAATTTGCATTCTCATCACACAATTAGGTGATAGGACCATTTAGTGTATGCATGAATGCCCTTGTAGGGTTGTAACCCCTTAGGGATAGGGTATGATCTAGCATGTACAAGCAACAAGGTTGCTTTCCCTAGGGGTTTAATAATGGATGTTGTGCGAACAGGATAGAAAGAACCTAGAGTAGAGCACAATTTCTTTGATGCAAACAAAAAGGGCACACCTGTTACAAGACATTTTCCCCTGACCTCTAGTCCTATAAGGGTATCTTTTCCTAGACTCGGATGTTCACACTTTGGGCTTTACCTAGTCCTGATGGGCTCTGGTTTAATCTAGTCCTCACGGGTTTGACATAACTAGGCCAACTGTATGCAAAGGCTTAACTAGTAGGCTATTCCTATGCTAGGGTACTCAATCGCCATACTCGTCCCTTCATGGAAGTTGTGCGGTAGGAAGGATCGAGGGGGCCTTTTTAGCTACTCCTGTCCACCCATGGACCTACAAGTGCCTACAACATCAGCCCCAAATCTAACTATGGGTAACATTGCTGATGTTTTCGTCTGGGCATCTGTAAATGGGGCTGATGAAATCCCTAGGGAGATGTGACTATGCCAGTAGTGCAGAGCCCAGGTTCAACTCAAAAAGGGTGTATATGTCTTGCAATCCTTAATGAAGGGGTAAGACTTTTCCAAAGTACAGTAGATATATATATATATATATATAAATGAAAGTGGATAAAGGTGTAGCAGAAATTAAATTTTGCTACCCTATGTTTGCATTGAAGGAAAGTCATAAAGCATGTGAGGAAAATAATAAGTATGTGAGGAAAGCGGTAAAGCATGTGAGGAAAGTGGAAAAGCCCCATGTAAAAATACTGAAAGTTCAAAAACGTGTAAAAACACCCTTGAACGTTTAGACCCCCAAATTACAACTTAACCAATTTAAGCAATATGTCAAACAACTAGTGTGCGGAAACTTAACATATGCTATAATATGAAATTGGTTAAAATCTATCTAAGCCAACACAAAATAAAATCCACAGTAGATAGTATAAAAGCAAAGATAGAGAGGAAGGAAGATGCAAACACAAAGACAACACGGGATGTGTTATCGAAGAGGAAACCGAAGCCCTTGGCGTAAAATCTCTCCGCCGCCCTCCAAGCGGTAAACAATCCACTAGAAAATACAGTTGGGATACATGGACAGCAATAGACCCTCCAAGCCTAATCTACCCAGTGCACCTAAGCCCTCCAAGCTTCTTGCTCCAACGAGGTTGCGCCGAACCTTTTTCTTTTCTAGCTTCCCGGATTCCGCTACTAGACCGTAGCATCAACCAGTGAAGATTGGTTCCTTCCTAACTGCTTCCCAGAAATCCAAACAGCTGTCTCACAATGATGATGATGATGAGAACCAGGTTTGGTATAATGCCTCTCAAGGATTTGACAATGGAGAGGAAGAGAGTTGAGGAATTTGAAGAGACTCTAAGGTATAGATTGTGGGTGAAACAATCTTGTTTTTCTTTAGGGTTTCTCTCTCAAAATTCTCTCTGGAAGCTCCCTTTCAATCGTGGGTAAAAGGGGTATTTATACTGGAGTGGGAGAGGAATGTGAAACGTCAGGTTTTACAAAACAGGGGTGGCTCGCGGCTTGACCTCGCGGCTTGACCAAGTCGCGAGATCCAGTCGCGAGATAACTGTATGGCCAGTTGTCCTGTAGTGCTCCAGCTTGCATGACTGTTCACCTTCCAGCATGCTTGGCACGTGTGCTGTGTCTGGCGGCTTGCAGCCGCGAGTCACCCGCGAGTCCCAGCCGCGAGTCTCTGTTTTCTTGCACACTCTTGAGCAATCTTCACTCTATCTCACTCATTACCCTTACATCAAACCCACCTAAATACATGGTTACTAAATGCTGAATTACAAGCAAATTTGGCACGGAATAAAGCCAATTAGATGGTTGAATAAATTCAACCTTACAATCTCCCCCTTTGGCTATTCCGTGACAAAACCCTAAAACAGACTCTAGACTTAACATGTGAGTTGGGAATAGTTGAACAAAACTCACTCACACCTAACTCTAGAAGCTGTGAAGCACTTGAATCATATGAACATAATACTCCTGAAACACAACAATACACCATGATCATTGTAAAGCAGAAAATCGTAAAATGCATATGAAACAGGCAATATGTGATCAAGCAAAAAATGGAGTTAAGAAACAAACCATGGCTTGATCAACCAAGTGAACACCACAAGGTAGTGATCACAGTGCTCATTCACACTTGGAATGAACACAAGGACATACAAGTTGACAAGCACAAGACAAGACACTTGTATGTTCAACACTCAACCAATGCATAGTACACAAGGTATATGCATCTAGGAACAATCCTACAAGGGCACAAGAGTGACAGTACATAAACCAAAATGCAGGACATTTAGATTAAAGTACTGATTTCAACATAGCATAAAGGCTGCATAAGCAAGGTACATACCATAAAGCCTACAAACTATGCATAAAACATTAACCCTGAAAGCTTACAAAAGCACATGGGTACAAACATAAAAACATCCTGAATAATAAACCAAGAGTATAGGTTAAGAGTTAGAAACAGCTATACACCAAAACATAGTGTATCAAACCCATATAAACATTAAATAGTCCAACAAACATAAACCTAAAACCATAAGTTTAGAGGATAAGACTAAAAACAAAAGTATGACAAAAGTATGTGTGTACTCCCCCTATCACTATGCACACTTCCCTTTGAAACTTTCTCCCCCTTACTGAATGCTCTCCCCCTTTTTGTCACGAATAGCTAAAGGCTCTCGTCTAACTTTCGTTGAATATCATCTAGCTGATTCTCCATAGTCTCGAGACGCATTTGGACATGATTGTTTGTGGAGTAGAGAAGTGCCACAAGCTCATCAACGCGTTTCTGAACATGCTCAAGTACACTGCCGACTCTATCAGTATGAGGAGCAGTCTGTGCTTACAGAATACTATCCGGTGAAGTTTCAGAAACAGCACGTGATGTAGATGTGGTATGTGCAGGTGTCTCTGATTCAGGGGCAGATGGAGTAACCGGAGAGATGTGAGCACTCCTTGGTGATTTAGAGGAGTGACTTCTGCTAGCTTGAAGAGTGAACATGGAAATGGGACGCTGACGGGTCAACATTTTTCCATCTGCAGGAGGAATAATGCCTTCACGAAGAATGAGCTTCATGATGAGACTGCAAAATGGAATAATTCCTCGAGCTGCAGTTCTACACGCGGTCTTCCTCAAGGTGTAGTAGATGTGAGCACATATATCAATGGGGGCTCCTGTAATAAGGTCACAAAGGAATAGAGCTCTCCCAAGATTGATGAATGTAGTATTGGACAGTGGGTACAGATTGGTGAACATGATCAACTTCAGTGTGGTCAGCTCAGGTGCAAACTTTGCGGTGCTGATGGATGTTCCTGCACTGGATACTTCATGATCGGATCCTAGGATTTGAAGAATTTCTCCAACTTCTGGAGTTCGTTCATCATAAGGAGTTAGATTCACATTCTGAGGTCTAGTGATGCCGAGAAGATCTACGATGGAGTCTGGGGAAACACTAAACTCTGTTCCTCTGACCCAGAAAATGAGTTGAACTCCAAGATTAGTTGCATTGGAGAAGCATTCTTTGACCAGCTCATCCATTGGATCATCAAAGTTCCCGAACAAGTTTGCCCAATCTCGTTTCTCAAAGATTCGAGGGATAAAAGTGGTCCCTAAGGTGTTAAACTCTACCACCCGTTCCATTATAGTAGTTGACTTGTCAAAAACGTTTGAGTAGGCGTGTGAGTTAAGCGGAAGTCTGAACCTATCCTCATTGGGGTCTTGAGATGCCTGAGATGATAGTCGAGTCCTTTTAGCAACTGGTGTTGCTGGTTCGTCAGCAACAATATCTTTACCCCTGGAAAATCGACGAGACATCTGCAAGAAAACAAGCCCACAACAAAGAACCAAACAACAGTACCACACAAGATAAATGTCAACAAGATTCAGTGGAAAAAAATTTTCAATATATAAATACAAACTGAAGATAGTGCAGACCCAACCAAACTTCCAACGATACCATAGATAGTGCAGCAAAATGGTGATAGTGCACAAAGATATAGAAAGACAAAACAACTGACAAAACTGTCAATGAGACAGGTTATCATGACCATGATATGCAAACAGATACGGCATTCGAACACTTAGAGCAGATAACATAAAACACTCCACAAGAGATATGGACATGAGAAAATATTTCAACATGAAGTAACAAATCATCCAAACTAGAGCACATGGTTGAGAGACACACATTATGTTCTCATAAAAACTCAGTAACGAATACCGAAAACTAACATCAATACTCAAGCAAGTGAAATGAGCAAGTCAAATAAACACCAAACCCATTCAAGAAAAGATTTTTAGACTCAATCAACAGGCAAATATCAGAACAATGAAAAACACATTGTGACCGCTCAACATGAAAACATATGAGAACAATATCAAACAAGACACGCCATACCCATTACATAAAGAGAGAAGTATTTCGAACACAATATCAATCCAAACTGTAACAGAAATATCCAGGAAAAGGAAAATGAGATTGAGAAAGCAAAACCCATACCTTTTCTTGATGATTTGGATAAGAAATGAAGCACCAATGAGGTTTGAAAATGGATTCACGGAGTGCTTGGAAAGGAGAAAGTTTAGAGAGAAGATGAACAGTCACAAAAGTTCGAGGGAAAACTGAAAAAGATTTAAAAACTGCTCCTGTTTCTGCCAAACACGCATTTTTCGCGACTTTATTAAGTCGCTACACAGTCGCCAGTTCAAGCCGCCAAAACACTCAAGGACAAAAAATTGGAAAATTTTTCTAAGTGTTTTTCCCGACTGGAAGGTCTACCTGCGAGTGAGTCGCGATCTGAGCCGCGAAAATCTCTGAGTAACCCTCGCGACTGGACCTCCCACTCGCGAACAAGTCGCCAAAAATGACCCACGAAGATGTGACTGTGGCACGCGACTTGACATACCCGCGACTGAGCCGCCAAAACAGGGCAAAACTGGATTTTTGAAATTTTCAGATTTTTCAAACAAAATACTTTCCAAAAACACCTAAAACACTCAAAAATCTTTTTGTGCTTGAATTAACAAAGATTGAGCATGTGAAAACACATTTCATCAAGTACAATCACACAAATGAATATGGAATTTATTGAACATAAACTTGTGTGTTGTGTGTGGATATCAACAATGAGATAGTCCTTAGTCTAATGTGAAGCTTCAATGATCAATTCAACCAAGACATACACAATTAGCACTAGATCATGTGACCCATCTCAATTATAGAAATATGTATATATGACCTCCCACAAAACTTGATAACATAACTTGGAGCTTAACATTTGACTCCACTTTCAATCAAAACATTTGATCTTTTTGATCTTTGAGGAAATCATTTCTCATTGTGAGAGTGATATATGACAATTCACTTTAAAGAACAAGCCTTTGGCTTTTTGAATAAACATTCACTTTAATATAAGGTCGCTTACCCTTTTTCCTAGTCAAATACTAGAATGTGCGACAGGCTTTTGCAACTCAATATCTCTTTTCATTTGGAGATTTACATTTGATGAGCTCTTTTTAGCAAAACAAAAATAAAGAGTGGGAAGATATATAGACACAAGTCTATGCATGTCTCAAGATCAACATAACCATTCACTAATCATTCATGACAAGTTTGAAGATCTATTTACAACAATCACATAGATTTCAAGATTTTTCCCACAGTGATATGAGTGCATGAAAACAAGTAATGCTCGAAAATGCACAAAGCCATTAGCACAAAGGTACAAGGCAAAACAAGTTTTGAGACAAAAACTCAACAAAGTCAATCAAGCTTTTTGATTTTCTAATTTTTATGTGATTTTTGGATTTTTGACACAAGAAACAAAAAGATTGATAAGACAAAATTAAAAATATGCACAAGTAGACAAGCAAACAACCAACAGCAAAAACAGCAAGCAAACAAACAAACATTGTCACAAAGCATAGGAAGTATTAATGCATGGACATGTTGTAATGCTTATGCATGAGTACCCTTTTTCACCCACACGTCACTTGCGTTTGGGGTGATTTCCTTATAGGATTGGGTACGGGAGTTAGGGCTTTCAAACCTTCGTGAGAAGCTTTCCAAGCAGTTGGTGAATGCACCAATCATCTTCATCACGTTCATCATTCCGGGATCTCCATTTTGATCTCTAGATTGATCACCTGCCCAAATTCTCCTATCATTTCTAGGTCCTCCTGACCTTTGAGGAGTTGCACTGTTCTTTGCTCTCAGCTTTTGGCAATTTGGTCGAGTATGCCCTTGAAGTCCGCAATAATGGCACACATAAGTTCCTCTAGGACCTCTTTGTGGTCGTGGACGTGACTTGGCACGAGATTCAGACCTGCCCACAGACTGATTACGGGGATTTAACATCCGTTGGTTCACCACATTCTTCTTCTCCTCCACCTCGAGCTTCTCACCAGTAAGGTTAGCTACAACTGGATCTTTGGCCTTTACAAACTTCACTTCTTTAGTGACATTTCCAGATGAACTACTTCCTCCGGTATATCCCAATCCGGATTTGTTTGAAAAGCTCTTTTGAGATGAGATAACATCATCTAGCTTCTTGGTGGTGACCCTCTCTACTTTAGCATTTACTTGCACAACCTCATTCTCAAGAAATCTTACTTTTGTGTAAGTTTCGGACAACTCACCATTCAGTGTTTCTATCTCACATTTGGCCTCCCTATATCGGATTAGAAGACTTTTGTAGTCCTCCTCAGCCTTCTTCATTTTTCTCATAGCAGCCTTGGCCACCTTTGTGTACTCACCCGACTTCTCCAAGAGTGAGTTATAATTCTCTTGAAGATTTGCTGTGCTTTCTTCCTCTTCAGCATCTGATTCTTCAACAATTCCTAGTGATTCATCATCACTATGTTCTCCAAGGTCTCGTACAAGCAGACTCAACTCATCTGAAGACTCAACATGAGCAATAGTCATAAAAGCCGAATAGTTCCCTTCTCCATCACAGCTCTCTTCAGATTCTGAGTCAGACGAATCCGAGTCACTCAAAGTCATGGCATACACTTTACCTTTCGATTTCAAATAATTCGGACATTCCTTCTTAAAGTGTCCATGCCCGTTACATTCGAAACAAGTGACACCTTGTGTAGGTTGGGATTCTTTTCCATCTTTCCTTTTGAATTCCCTTTTCTCCCTTCCAGAACTTTGGAATTTTCTTTTATCATCAAATTTGCCATTATTTTTGAATTTCAAGAACTTTCTGAAATTTTTGACAAGGTAAGCAACATCTTTGTCAACCATATCTTCTCCCGATGAGTCTTGATCTTCCACCTTCTCATTGATGGTCTTTAGAGCAAGAGATTTACTCTTCCGTTGATTGGGCAACGACATCTCATAAGTCTGCAGAGAACCAACCAGCTCCTGTACTTTGATGTCATCAAGGTCCTTGATCTCTTCAATTGCTGTCACTTTAGCACGAAAACTTTCCGGCAATGATCGAAGGATCTTCCTTACAATCTTTGAGTCCTCCGTTTTCTCCCCCAAGTTGAACTTACTGACAACCACCTCATTTAGCTTTCCATAGAAAGAGTTAAAAGACTCATCCTCACTCATTTTGAGCTCCTCAAACCGAGTGGTCAGCATTTGTAACTTGGTGTCTTTCACTTTCTTCGTGCCTTCATAGGTGGTTTCCAAAATCTCCCATGCTTCTTTGGCAATGGTAATGTGAGAAATCCTGTGAAATTCATCTGGAGACACACCATAGAAAATAGCATTGAGTGCTTTACTGTTAGATTAGATGCAGCAAGTGCTACCTTATCCCAAGTGGATTTGGCTGTCTCAGGTTTGGTCCAACCAATCTCAACAGCATCCCAAACGGATTCATCAATAGAACACAGAAAAGCTCTCATGCGAACCTTCCAAAAAGTATAATTACTACTATCAAAATATGGAGGTGCATTTAGGGATTGAGACCTATCCATCTCAAAAGGGAGTCAAGGATCACACAATGGTAATTAAACCAATAGCAGTGTACCCGCTCTGATACCAATTGAAAGTTCAAAAACGTGTAAAAACACCCTTGAACGTTTAGACCCCCAAATTACAATTTAACCAATTTAAGCAATATGTCAAACAACTAGTGTGCGGAAACTTAACATATGCTATAATATGAAATTGGTTAAAATCTATCTAAGCCAACACAAAATAAAATCCATAGCAGATAGTATAAAGGCAAAGATAGAGAGGAAGGAAGATGCAAACACAAAGATAACACGCGATGTGTTATCGAAGAGGAAACCGAAGCCCTCGGCGTAAAACCTCTCCGCCGCCCTCCAAGCGGTAAACAATCCACTAGAAAATACAGTTGGGATACATGGACAGCAATAGACCCTCTAAGCCTAATCTACCCAGTGCACCTAAGCCCTCCAAGCTTCTTGCTCCAACGAGGTTGCGCCGAACCTTTTTCTTTTCTAGCTTCCCGGATTCCGCTACTAGAACGTAGCATCAACCAATGAAGATTGGTTCCTTCTTAACTGCTTCCCAGAAATCCAAACAGCTGTCTCACAATGATGATGATGATGAGAACCAGGTTTGGTATAATGCCTCTCAAGGATTTGACAATGGAGAGGAAGAGAGTTGAGGAATTTGAAGAGACTCTAAGGTATAGATTGTGGGTGAAACAATCTTGTTTTTCTTTAGGGTTTCTCTCTCAAAATTCTCTCTGGAAGCTCCCTTTCAATCGTGGGTAAAAGGGGTATTTATACTGGAGTGGGAGAGGAATGTGAAACGTCAGGTTTTACAAAACAGGGGTGGCTCGCGGCTTGACCAAGTCACGAGATCCAATCGCGAGATAACCGTATGGCCAGTTGTCCTGTTTTGTCCTGTAATGCTCCAGCTTGCATGACTGTTCACCTTCCAGCATGCTTGGCACGTGTGCTGCGTTTGGCGGCTTGCAGCCGCGAGTCACCCGCGAGTCCCAGTCGCGAGTCTCTGTTTTCTTGCACACTCTTGAGCAATTTTCACTCTATCTCACTCACTACCCTTACATCAAACCCACCTAAATACAGGGTTACTAAATGCTGAATTACAAGCAAATTTGGCACGGAATAAAGCCAATTAGATGGTTGAATAAATTCAACCTTACAAATACCTCAAAGCCTCCTTTTTCAGGAAAAAGGATTTTGGAAAAAGTTTTTTTTTTTTTTTTTTTTTTGCTCTTTTGAAAATAGTTTACTAGGATACACTAAAAGTCTTTTTCAAAAGGAAAGCCCCGGATGGCCAATTTCTATGTTTTTGAAAGCTAATGTCCAAAGATTATGGTTTTATCAAAAGCTCTAAAGGCTAAACTCTCATCGATCCTCAGTGGAGTCGCCAGTCTGTCGACGCCCAGCCTCGAAAAGCGGTAGCGGAAAAACCACCGTCGCTGTCATGGGCCTTTGTTTGACCACTCACCATGGTGACGCTCCCATGCACACGGGGGGCCTGTTGGAGGCCCTTCCCAAGTGAATGATGTTGCAAGTGTGCGTGTGTGTGGTGTGTGGCGTGGTTTACACAAGGCTTCGGGTGCTCTCTCTCTCTCTCGATGGAGGAAGGTAGGTCTACCTTAGTGTTATGACAGGAATTTGGGCCAAATTTTAAAGGATTACCAAAAGTAAGTGGAGTCGCCACCAATCATTGGGTTTTTCTAAGGTGTGATTGGTCACCTGTTTCTAGTTGATTTTATTACCAATCCTAGGCTAAGAAAAATGGCATTTTTCCTAATCTAATTTGGATGGCAAAAAAATCTTGAGTCTTAGGTCTAAAAGTTTGGTTACATGTGGGGAAGGTGTTAGGCACCTCACAACGCCTGTCCAAAGACAGTCCTTTGTTTTGATAAAACCTTAGGTTATGTTTGGTAACAATTTTTGTTTTATATTTTCAAAAACTTGTTTTTGAGAATATAAATAAAAAACAATTTTCTTGTATTTTTGAAATCAAAAACATGTTTGGTTAGTTGAAATTAAATAGATAGTTTTTTGAAGAAAAAAATAGAAAATACTAAAATATGTTGTTATTAAGATTTGAACTCTAATGCTAACTCATTAAATGAGTTAAATTCATTAAATTAAATGCGTGTTTTCATTGACTTTTGAAAATTAGAAATTGAAAACAACCTTTTGCATGTTTTCAGTTTCCTTCACAAATTGAGTTTTGAGAATAGTTTTTGTTTTCTGTACATTTTGGGTTGCCAAAAAAGTTTTTAGTTTCAAAAATAGAAAATTGTTTTTGAAAACATAAAATAAGGGGAAAAAATAGTTACCAAACATACCCTTAATTTTCGGAGATTGGCAGTGAAGACATGATTTTGGCATTGGCTTTTAGGGTTTTGCATGCATGGGGGCTTTGAGGTTTGGCTTTTGAATGGGTGTGGTCCCAATCCATGCTTTCCTAAGGCATATGAGCAAAGTGCCAGATTTCCACGGTGAAAAGCTGGCGACAGGTCACCTTACTTTCGCGGCAGAGATTAGGCATCGCTTGCCTTAGGTGACACGGACTGTGACAATCACACCGAAAAGGGCAAGCAAGTATATATATACATACGTCATGCACAATGCTAGCACACAGAGCGGGAAAGTAAATGCCTACATCCCTAGAGCATGGCCTAAAATTTAGGTGCTAGAAAATAAACAGGGGTCGTCATACTCTAGAGATGAGGACGAATGGTACACAACATGATATACCTAATACAACCCATCTAAGAGGGAAAGGGAGGAGGAAGGAAGGGATTTTAAAGAGTACAAAACCAAATGGGAGGGCTAGACCCCTAAACCTATGGAACATAACTGCTTGGCTTATATCCACATTCTTGCATCCTTGCTCTGTTTGCTTACGCCTGGGAGACTGTGCCCTAGCTCCATACGTCCTCGCTCCATGTGTGTACATGCAAAGGCAGAGACAAGAAACCAGCAAACAAGCAATGGAAAGAAAGAGATGTGTAGATAAGGCGCAATGGTTATAAAGCAAACAAGCATACAAGCGAAGGCAAACAAGCAAGAAAGTAAACAAAAGGTGGTGTCCATAGGGGACAAATGTAGGTTTGGATCGAATGTCCATTGCTTCATTGTGTTGAAGCATGGACGACACACTAGCAAGCAAGACTCATGCATGGACATGTAAGCAAGCATGTAAAAATGCATAGAAAGGCAACAGGTGGCACAAGCAAGCATGATAAGCATATCATTGCACAGAGCGAAAAAGGGGAAAAGTATGCATGAAGCAACCGGCATCATGGTGATGCATCCCAAAAGGTTACATTCAAACAAGGCTTCATGGGCGTCAGATGTAATCACACAACCACAAACCCGCTAAGGGCATCAAGAGTGGCAAAGCTTAGAAAAAGAAAGGCTAGTACAAGCATAAAGCATAAACGTAAGCAAGCATAGACATGCAAATAAGGATGATCCAAACCCTTTGATGTGGGCCAAGGTGTATGGACAGTGACAAAGACCATAGGGTCTAGATCAGGTCCAAACCAATAGGCCAAAACACAAGAAAGAAAGACAAAGCGACAAAAGGGCTACAATAGCACATGGCATGACAAACATAGCCTAGATCTAGTCATACAAATATGGCATGGAGCTCACAAGCACATGGAAGATAATATAAAGTATGTAGAGAATATAGATCCAAGCACACAAGCATGTGGAAACATATATCTAGACATCTAGGCATAGAAACATGCATATAAACGTGTAAAAGCTTAACACATAATCATGGAAGAACATGGATCCAAGCATATAAGCATGTGAAGACCAAGATCTAACCATATAGCATGGAAATAAGCACATGAAACACATAGATCCAAGCAAGGCATAGCCAACAACATCATACAAGCATATGAGCATGTAACCCTAACGTCGACCTAGAACAAAAAGAGGTACAAAACATAGGACAACATGGCATAAAGCCTAAAGCATGTAGATCTAAACATATAAGCGTGTAAGGATGTAGAACTAAGCATGAAACATGGCAAAAAACATAAAAGCAAAGAGATTTAAGCTAGAAACACAAATAATGCAAGAAACATGCTAGGGAAAGCAATAAATCATGTTATTAAGGCAAAAGAGTAAAATAAATACTACGAAAATATTTATAACGTTAGGGGTGTGGATGGTAGCTAAAAAAGCTTCATCCACACCCCTAAGCCCTAAATCCCAAATGTAGAACCAAGGAAAAGATGATTGGGTATAAGACTAATACCTTGCGCTTTTGGTGAAGAGAGAAGAATCAAAAAGCTTTGATGTGTTTTTGGGTGTTTGGAAGAGATAAAAATGTGTAGAAAAACCAGGTAGAGATCAAAACTTAGCAAAAAAAAAAAACATGGTCTCCCCGTTTAAGAAGTGCTTAGGGCTATTTATAGCCTTAGCACGCTTTTCGAGGCGGCAGCCCTACAGCCTCAAACCTCCTTTGATCAGGTTGATCTTGACACCGTTGGAAAGATCTTGACTTCTTGATTTTAAAAAGGTATGGACCTTGAAAATCCAACGGTCGGATCGAAAGTTATGGCTTTCGAAAGTTAGCAGTGCATCGATCGATGTGTCATCCTAGTTTTCGTGATATCTTGGCCGTCCTAACTCCGATTTTGATCCCTGATCAGTCGTTGGAATGAGAATTTGATCATCTTCGTAATGGCGTTGGTTTCAACCAATTTTGACAACCAGATCAAAATTAGGGTTTTTGGGCCCACCCAAGATCAACTTCGGGTCAAACTTAATCAAAGTTGTTAAAAATATCTGAGAAGTTCGAGTTTGATGTTAAACTATGAAAAATGTTATTTTGTGAGGATTTTGACCTTATTTGACCTTCAGTCAAACCTAGGGTTGACTAGGGGCATTTTAGTCATTTTAGTTTAAAAAGGCACTTCGGGTGCTTCGATGTCCGAACGGGTTACGCCACGTCATTCTGGATGTTCTTGCAGCCCATGGAGAGAAAATAATATTTTTATATTTTTTAGAGTCTGTCGCGCAAATCGAGGGCAGACAAAATATGGTATCAACAGTGGTTAAGACAACTCAAGAAGAATGCAGAAGGGAAACCAAGGTAAAGGAGAAAATAAGGGACAAATCATTGGAGACGTTATGGAAATGTTGAAAAACATTTCATTATGCCTAACTTCACCCTATGGTTTGAAAGTTATGTCAGTTGTGCCCTTCCTTTTAAGGACCTCATCCAAAACACTCCTACAGTGTGGGTGAAGAAGAGTACTCATGCATGATGACTCACTATGTCCATGCATTAATACTTCCAATGTATTAGGGTCATAGTTTCATGCATCATGGCATACACATTCTTCTAGAGTTGTTGCTTTGTTCCAACATGTTTCTTTTATAGGTCTTTGTTTTGGTTTACCTTGTTTTTGTTGATCTTACTTTATTGCTTTTTTTAGTGTGTTGAAAAATTTAAAAAACTCATAAAAGGAATAAAATCCAAAAAGTTCAATCGCTTGTGTTATGTATATCACATGTTAAAGTTTGGCCTAGTATCTCCATACTAATGAAGTAGTGCATTTACGAGTTTAGCTTGTTATATATGCACATTTTTAAGTGTGTGTGAAATCTAGAAATCTACGTTTGATTGTTGTAAATAGATCTTCAGGCTTGTCATGAATGATTAGTCAATAGTCTTGTTTGATCTTGATACATGCGTAGACTTGTGCCTATATATCTCTTCACATTTTTTTTTTTTTGTCAAAAGCTCTACAAATGTTAATCTCTAAAAGAGAAAGAGCTGAAAAAGCCTTGCTTCGAAAACTAGTTTGACTAGGAAAAGGTAGAGCAAATATGTTTTCAAATGTATGATGCCAAAGCCAAAGGCTTATTTGTCAGAGAAATATAAAAAATTTCATGGCTTCGCTTCTCAAAAAACAATTGAGTTGTATAGAACAAAAAGTATGAAAAATGGAAGCCAAATGAAAAGTTTTCAATCAATTGTAAACACGTTGGTGGGGGGTCATATATGTTCAATTCCACTAGTGAGATAGGTCACTTGACTTTGTGCTAGTTGTGTATAACTTAATTGAATTGATCATTGAAGCTTCATACTAGACTATGGACTAGTTCATACTTGATTCACACACACAACACACAAGATTAATGTTCAATGAATGCTAATTTCATTTGTGTGATTGTACGTGTTCAAATGTGATTTGTGTATACTCAATTGCTTGATGATTAAACCCAAAAAGATTTTTGAGTATTTTATTTGTTATTGAAAGTGTTTTTGTGTATCACTTTTGTGTTTTAAGAGATTTTCCAAGAAGCCAAAACTGTTTTGTTGAAAAACTCCTTCAGAGGTGATAAGGCAAAAATGTATTGACCCCTTGGAAATTAATTAATTAGGTTCAATTACATGCAATGGCATGGTAGCACAAACAAATCACCAACTAAACTAAATACAGTGGAAATTAAATTTGACACGGTGATTTGTTTAAGGTCACCAAGTGATATTAAGGTCACCACTCCCAAGAATCCACTAATAAATAATCATGCGATTACAAGTAAAAGGAATCTTACCAACTACCCTTGGCCTATCCCAAATTACCAACGTACAGTTGAATCTTCACTCCAATAACCAATTGGACTTGATCTTGTAGTGGCACTATTTCCGTTTAATGCACGACTCCCAGTATGTGACTAACCAATGATGCACGAATCCCAATACGTGACTAACTCCAGCAACTTGAAGAAGGTTGTTGGCTACAAAGTTCTTTACTTCATGCACAATGAAGATCAGGAAGCTTCTTGATTACAAAACCCTTTGGTGTAAAAACATGGTAGCTTCTTTCAGAGAAAATAAGGCACTAGATCACTTAATGCATGTGCGACGCCCTTTAAAATAATCCTTAAATGTCTAGGGTTCTGAGAAAAGAAACCCTACACAAATATACAAGATTCTACATGCAATTAGATTTGAAAAGTCTGATTTCGTAATTCTTGACAGAAATAGCTTGTGTCGAGCTTGTGTCGATCTTCAAAATTAATTCTCAATAGAAAGGATTTTGTCGAGACTTCTGTTGAGCTTTAGTGAACATCTCTTTCTTCACTTGTTTCTTGGTCAGATCTTCATAGCTTTAACACTTGACTTGAACTCTTATTTCTTAAAGTACTAAATCCATCCTAGATCTACCTAATTACAAGTAAAGTGCATTTTGTCAAACGATTAGCTAATTACATAAAATATGTCCTTAACAATCTCCCATTTTGGCAATCCATGACAAAACCACAACAAAACAAATAATCATGAGAGAAGTCTTAAAATCACTAAACTCATAACCACTTGTTGTATTACAAAATAAATCTATCCCTACTACAAACTCTTGAAAAACTTTGCAAGAAGAGAGTTCATGGCAAAATAGACTTTCACAACTTGTCTTTCTAAAACACTTAAACAAAACTCATCAAGGCATCATGTGTAAAACAGAAATAAAGATTGTGTACATAAAGAAGCATGCGTATAAAGATAGAGAAAAAACAACACATGTAAAGGTAGGTTAAGAGAAACATACATCATCATCATATATGAAAATAAGTACAATGTATGTAAATATAATGGTCACAAAACCAAGGTACGGGAGGCTAATGTAATAAAAGAAGAAAATACATAAAGTCCTCACTACATCCCTCAAAAACTATGAACACTCCCCCTATAAAAAAATGTCTTATACTAACTCTCCCCCTAAGTACAAGACTACTCTCGAAACCAAAACAACTCCCCCTTTTTGTCACGAATGACAAAGGGCAAGTCACTGAGAGGTCATCATCTCGTCATCATCGGAAGAGTAGCACCATCCTCATCATTGTCCTCAGAAGGAGAAGCTGTGGGATGCTCTGGAGAAGGAGAGGGAGCAAAACCAGCCATGCAAGCCTACTGGTGAGCAATGCGACCCACTCGGGTGTTCACCTAACACGGATCATTAGTGAGATAGTCTAGATGACCACCAAATTTAGCCTGCATCCTTTGGAGGTGCTCCATGATGGCCTCAAGGGTTATACCACCAGTTGCGGAGGTAGAAGGGGCTGAAGAAGATGGAGCCGAAGATGGTGGAGCTGCAAGAGCCGCAGGATCAATTATCTCAACACGTGGCCGCTTCGACTAAAGTTGAGCCTTACTCTGCCAGACAAAACCAGCACTAATGGCACCCATGACAATAAAGAGAGGAGAGAGAGGAATAGGAATGGAGAAGTGCTGAAGGGTCTGCGTGATAGCTGAAGGAAAGATGGGCTTATCACAAGTAGTGGTATCCTGATAGACATCAATAACAGATGTGATGAAATGAGAGGGAAAATCAATGGTAAGATCCTCCATCAAAGAAAGAAGAAAACGAACATGTAGCTTAGTGATGGAGTTATAGTGAGCCAATGGTGTGAGAGTGAATGTCATCACCACGTTAAGGAATCTCGGGCCTTTTGCAAAACCCGAGCATGGAGTGTTTAGCTTACCACCCTATATGGAAGGAGTCCCACAAAAATGGGAGATGAGTTCATCTCTAGACACGGTTCGAAGATGATCACAACCAAGGTATTCAGGATGCGCTACCCTAGGGACTCGTAGTACCTCGGCAACAAGATTCGGGGTAACTACTCTACATGTACCTCTGAATCGCATAGCGAACTGAGGCACAGAGGTATCAATGCCATGTATGTTGGAGTAGAACTCCTGTATAAACATAATGGGACAACGCACGGGTTTCTCACATAGAGATTCCTATCCCCAAGTCTAAATGACATAGGGTAGCGAAGTGTCAGAGAAATTTGATAGAATGACCTAGCATTCCGAATGAACACCACGGGCCTGGAATTTCTCAAAAAAGTCCGTCTTGGCCTTCTTATCACGGAAACGAATGTGAGATGGAACAGAAGGAAGAGATGAAGAGGATGACCTGGAACCTTGAAGAGGGTTTCGAGCCGGAATGGATTTTCTCTGTTTGGGTGCCATCAAGAGGTTCTATGAGAGAGAGAGAGAGAGAGAGAGAGAGAGAGAGAGAGAGAGAGAGAGAGAGAGAGAGAAAGAGAGAGAGAAGATAGAATAGAAACACAATCTCAGACCATAAAAGGAGAAAAAGAGAAGTACGTATGCATAAAAAGTCCATGAACATGTGACATGAAAATTTAAGAGCATCATGGGTAAAACCCAATCCAAACCTAACAACACTCACATTAATAATAAAGCACACATCTAACAAATGTATGAAACATTGTTATAATGCTAATGGAATGCAAATGCATGATCATATAGCAACAACATCATAACACCCAACCTAAAAATTTCAAGAGAAACTCAAAAACCCCAAAATTTTTGAAAAAACCCCAAAACCTAGGTCTAAATGCATGAAATGCAAGAAAAGAGAGAGGATTAGAACACTTACCAAGTGTTTGGAGCAAGATCTAGGCCGAAAAATACTTGGGTGTGAAGATTTTAGTGAAAGTGAAGAGTTTGGGTCGAGAGAGAGAGTGAAAAAAGAAATCTGAATCGCGCCTTTAAATAAAAAACGCAGCTCGATGGATTGAAGTTTCTATCAAGGATCTATTGAGCTTTAAATCTCGACAGAAGTGAATCTGTCGAGGTGCTATCAAGGATCTGTCGACAACAAAAGAAAGGTCTCGATGGATCTAGAATCTGTCGGGAATCTACCAAGCAGACAAATAGCAAAGAAAATTTGGCTCAATGGATCGAGGAAGCTGTCGAGCTTCTATCGAGATGAAACCCAGAATTCTCTTTAGATCGAGAAACTGTTGAACTTCTATCGAGAAGTGACCCAGAAATCTCATCGGATCAAAGATCTGTCGAGATTCTATCGAGAAGGCAAAGAGTACAGGAAAATTCCTCAATGGATTGAAAATCTGTTGAGGTTTCTATTGAGGTTAAAGAAAGAAGCTCGATAGAAATGGAATCTGTCGAGGATTTGTCAAGAAGCTATCAAGCTTGAAGAAAATGAGTTTTTCAATGAGGAAAAACACAAGGAGATAAAAGCACCAAGCAAGCAACTCAACCAAAGATCCAATCAACATGTTAAGCTCTCAAAACATCTCTCAGCATATATGCAAGGCATTCATACATCCAACACACACACACACAAAACAAGTCTAACCAATTTTATATTTCAAAAGCAAGTTAAGACAATTTAGTGAGCATTTATCAATACATGTATTTCTTGTGATGGCCAAATCACATTGTACTTGCACATGTATCAAGAGTAGCAAAAAATTTACGTGTTGTGTGTGAAACATAGCAAGAGTGTATAAGTGTCTCATATTATGAAGATTTGAGACATAAGAAAAATCAAATTCACTCACACATAATCATAACTGGTTGATGGGGACTATCACCTTCGAGGTACATCCTATAACTCCCACATCTCCTAGAAACACGCTTACAACCATATTAAAAGCATTTTAATCTTTTTGCTTTTATTTTTTTCTTTGCAATTTTTTTTAAGCATAACATGCATAGGCATATAAGGGAGAGAAGAAATACCCATTTATGTAAGCTAAAACATCCCAATTTTGTTGTGCATAAGTACACAGATGTTATTCATGATTGGCGGGTTTTAGTGGTGAAATGGTTATTTAAGCCTTTCTCTTAGGATTTTCTAGTCCTTCCTATCAAAAAGAGTGATATGAGCATGAGATATAAGAGATCATCTTAATCGTACTCATCACAAACACGATCCACAAAGCTCACTTGCTTGATTGTGCATTGAGATGCTCATCTAAGTTACAAGAGATACAAAGCTAAGAAACTTTGTTTCAAAGGCCATCCAAGGTACACAAGTACCAAAATACAAAACACTCGCTATTTTTGTATTTTTATGATTTTTTCAATTTTTTTAATTATTTTTATGAAAAACAAATAAAGCAAAACTGAAAACAATCAAAACCAAAACATGAAAGAAAACACACAAAGCATAAAACTAGATGCATATGCCTGAGGAGGAGAGTGAGAGAAAGAGATCACTCCAAGGAGATTGCACCAATGTTTTGGTGTAGAAATTCAAACCGTTTGCTATCCAAGGGCTTAGTGAATAAGTCCACCTTTTGATCATCAATATGAATGAATTCAAGGGTGAGAGTGCCATTGTCAACAAGTTCACGAATGAAATGATGTCTAATCTCTATGTGTTTAGTTCGAGAATGTTAAACATGATTTTTAGAGATATTGATGGCACTGGTATTGTCACAATAAATGGTGAGATGTTCTTGATGAATACCATAATCAGAGAGAAGTTTTTGCATCCATAGAAGTTGGGTGCAGTAGCTACCAACAGCAATATATTCAACCTCAACAGTAGACAAAGAGATGGAATTTTGCTTCTTACTCATCCAGGAGACGAGATTATTACCTACATAGAAACAATCCCCTGATGTGCTCTTTCTATCATCTGCATTCCCAGCCTAGTCGACATCAAAATATCCAGCTAGGACATCATTTGTGTCCTTACTGTACCACACCCCGAAATCAACAGTGGACTTATTTTATGTTTCTTTTTAAAACAATCGTATGAGACTCTTTGAGATTAGCCTGATATCTAGCACACACTCCTACATTGTAACTTATGTTAGGTCTACTAGCAGTAAGGTACAAAAGACTACCTATCATGATTCTATAGAGAGAAGGATCAACACTTTTTCCTAATAGGTCTACAGTGAGTTTAACATTTGGGCTCATAGGAGTTCTAACGAAACTAGCAAATTCCAAACCAAACTTTTTCACACGATTTTTGGCATATTTAGATTGAGAGATGAATATACCTGATTCTTGCTATCGAATTTGTAGCCCAAGAAAGTGAGTCAATTCTCTAATCATGCTTATCTCGAATTCAACTTGCATTAGCTTTGAGAAGGTGTGAGCAAGATCATTCTTTGTGGAACCAAAGATAATATCATCAATGTAGACTTGTGCTATTATCAATTCTCCATCCTCCCTTTTGATGAAGAGCGTTTGATCAGCTTGTCCCCTTATGACTCCATGTAGATCAAGTATTATGTAAGCCGGTCATACCAAGCTCTAGGTGCTTGCTTCAATCCATATAAAGCCTTCTTAAGGTACAACACATGATCTGGATAGTGTAGATCAATGAAACCTTTAGGCTGAGCAATATAGACATCTTCTTTCAGGAATCCGTTCAGAAAAGCTGTCTTCACATCCATTTGGTATAGCTTGAATTTCAAGTGACAAGCTAGGGCTAGAAGAACTCGAATGGATTCCATTCTAGCTACTGGAGCAAAAGACTCATCAAAATCCACTCCTTCCACTTGGGAATATCCTTACGCCATAAATCGTGCTTTGTTACGGATCACATTTCCTTCCTCATCTGTGTTGTTATGAAATATCCACTTTGTGCCTATGATGTGCTCTCCTTCTGGTCTAGGTACCAAGGTCTAGACATTGTTTCTTTGAAACTGGAGCAATTCATCATGCATAGAGGGCCTCCTCTACCTTCGTGCGCTCAACTTGCGACAAGTAGCAAGAATAAGATACAAAGTTAGAAACACACTTATCAACTGTACGCTTTCTTAGTGTTAGTTCATTCATGTTTCCAACAATGACTTCTAGAGGATGGTTTAATTTGATTTTGGAAGATGGTCCTTTTCCTTTAGCAGATTCTGGCTTCGGAGATAAGGATTTCTCCATAGGGGCTTTCGCGGTAGATGGGGAGTTTGAATTATCTGAGACTTCTGCAACACTTGGAGTACTCGGTGTACTAAGGGATGAAGGTTCCTTAGCCAACTCTTCATGATTGACTTGTGGATCTGAGGTAAACGTCATCTTGGGTATCTCCTCAACACTTCTAGATAGATTTGATGAAGGTGCTTCATCAACAACAACATTGACTGTTTCCATAACCTTCATAGTTCTTTTGTTGAAAACCCTATAGGCTTTGCTTGTAAAAGAGCATCCCAAAAACATCCCTTTATCACTTCGGGAGTCAAACTTTCCCACATTCTCTCTATCTTTGAGAATGAAGCATGTACTTCCAAATATCTCGAAATACTTCACATTTGGCTTTCTTCCTTTCCACATCTCATAAGGAGTCTTCTTTGTGCCAGGTTTGAAGTATACCCTATTAACTGTATGATATGTTGTGTTGACTGCTTTTCCCCATAGATTTATGGCAACATCCTTGTTGTGCAGCATGGCTCTTGCCATCTCTTGAATAAATCTTTTTTTCCTTTCTACCACACCATTTTGTTGAGGAGTAATTGGGGTGAAAAATTCTTGAGATGTACCGGTCTTAGTGCATAATGTCTCCATGTAAGAGTTTTCGAATTCTTTACCATGGTCACTATGAATTCGATCAATCTTCATACCTTTCTCATTTTGCAATCTCGTATACAGTGCTTCAATATGCTCAGGAGCATCAGACTTGGATCTGAGAAGAACTACCCAAGGGAATCTAATGAAGTCATCTACAACAACCATGATGTATCTCTTTCCTCCAAAAGATTATGTCCTAGTCGGACCCATGTGATCAATGTGTAGAAGTTCTAGAGGTCTAGATGTGGCTGAAGTCTGAGTACTAGGATGTTTGGCTTTGCTCATTTTCCCAAATTGACATGGACCACACACAACATTGCTTGTTCTGCTGAGCTTTGGCATTCCTAGAATTATTTCATGCTTGGACACAATTGACAGATGCCTGTAACTAGCATGTCCCATCCTTTGGTGCCACAATTCTTCATTAGGCAGTTGAATACTGTTGCACACAATATCTGTATCAGGTACCAAACTGTAGCAGTTGTCCAAAGTGTGAATCCCACTTATGAGATGCTTTCCAGATTCATTTTGTACTATGCACTTCCTTTTGGAGAATAGTACCATGAAGTCTTGATCACAAATTTGACTTATGCTCAGCAAATTTACTCTCAGACCTTCTACATACAATACATTAGTAATGTCAGGCAGTCTAGACAAGCAGATAGTTCATTTTCCTTTTATTTGTGATTTGTTGCCATCACCAAAAGTAACATTACCACCCTTCTTTGATTCAAAAACCTTAAAGAGAGAGCGGTCTCCAGTTATATGCCTTGAGCATCCACTGTCAAAATACCATAAACAAGTATCCATTACTTTGAATGCCGATTTCAACATAAAGCATACTTCATGCTTATTTGAGAGATCACTTGGAATGGTTTTCTCCTTCAATTGCCATCTTCTTGTAAGACCTTTGATTTTCACCTTTCTTCGATGAAAACCTCTACATATGTGCAATCTGAGATAGTCTAGTCTTTTCTAGGTTACACTAAGATCCTCTTCAATAATTAATAAAAGAGCTTTCAAATAACTTTTGGACTTGCATTTTCTAAAACACTTAAGCAAACAAAGGTTAGAAAAGCAAGATGTATTTGAAACATAAGATCTTTTCTTTTTGATTAATGCCATGACAATAGGGGTTAATGGATCTCATAGCAATGATTAAAACCTAATTAGAGTATGCCTACTCTGATACCACTTGATAGGGCAAAAATGTATTGACCCCTTGCAAATTAATTAATTACCCAAGTTAATTAATTAATTACATGCAATGGCATGATAGCACAAAAAAATCACCAACTAAACTAAGTGCAGTGGAAATTAAATTTGACACGGTAATTTGTTTACGAATAGGGAAAATCACCAAGGTTAAAACCCCACCGGGTGATATTAAAGTCACCACTCCCAAGAATCCACTAATTAATAATCAAGTGATTACAAGTAAAAGGAATCTTACCAACTACCCTTGGCCTATCCTAAATTACCAACTGACAGTTAAATCTTCACTCCAATACCCAATTGGACTTGATCTTGTAGTGACACTTTTTCCATTTAATGCACGAATCCCAGTACGTGACTAACCAATGATGCATGGATCCCAGTACATGACTAACCAATGATGCATGGATCCCAATACGTGACTAACTCTAGCAACTTAAAGAAGGTTGTTGGCTACAAAGTTCTTCACTTCATGCACAATGAAGATCAGGAAGCTCATTGGTTACAAAACCCTTTGGCGTAAAAACGTAATAGCTTCTTTCAGAGAGAATAAGGTACTAGGTCACTCAATGCATGTCTAGGGTTGTAAGAAAAGAAACCCTACACAAATATACAAGAATCTGCATGCAACCAAATCTGAAATGTCTGATTACATAATTCTCGACAGAAACAGCTTGTGTCGAGCTTCAACATTAATTCTTGATAGAAAGGATTCTATCGAGATTAGGGGTGGTAAAGTAAGCCCAAACCTATTTGCCCACCCAAACCCACCAAATCTAATTGAACCTAAACCTACCCAATTATTAGTTAAGTTAAATTGGCATCAACCCAATTAGACCCAATGATTATTGGGGTTTAACTAAAAACCCATTGAGCTCCATTTAACCCAAAAACAATATACCCAAATTCAACCCAGCCCTTCCCAAATTTTTTTTAAAAAGCCCTCAGATGTTTCGGTGTTTCAGGGTTTTCATCTGAACTCGTACCTGGAGCAAAAGCTATGGCTGCTTCAGATCAAATTCAGAGCTCGAAAATCTCACAGAGAGAGAGAGAGAGAAAGAAAGAGTTATGGCTACTTCAAGAGTATCGTCGTGCATAGCAATGGTTGCGGTGTCAGCAGCGTCCTTGTCCACGCTCTCCAACTGCGCCTAGGCCAATGGTCCCTTTAATTCCTATCCTTTCTCTTCATCTTCATCTTTTTCTCCGTCTCCTGAAGGAGACCAAACCTTGAAATCCAAGTCAGATAAGAAAGCCTAGGCCGAAGACTCCTCCAGAAGCTCCGATTTCGATCCCAAATCACTGGAATGAGGTGCCAAAGCTCTTCACGAAATTGACAACCCCCCTACTCTAAACAAGTTTTTTTTTTTTTTTTTTTATATAATGAATTTGATTTTTCCTTATGCTTTGTTTGGTTGCCGAGAAAACATGGGAAAATGAAACAAAATTTGATCAATTGAGAGACCATGTGTATATGCCCAACAAAATGTAGCAATAAGATATTAATCCCTTCTTTTTTCGCTTCGATTTTTTTTTTCACTACTTGATATATCAAATGGCTTATTTAAAGTTAATATGGACAAGAGAATTTTCTTATTAATATGGCTTTGGGTAGGTTTTTCAACTAATGAGAAAGCAAGAAGATGTTCGCCTTGAGGAGTTGGCTTCAGAGAAGCTTCCTTCTTCTCTATTTAGTTCCTGAGAAAATGACAGTCTTTTATTTCTTTTTTACAATTTTGATTCTTTTATGATATGGAACTTAAAATTAATCCTCTTTGTTTTTGTACTTGTAGTTGTGAATTTCATATTGTATAATTTTGATAATTGGGTAATTTGGTAAGTTGGGGTTTACCCATAATAATTAGGATGGGTTGGATTTGGGTTAGAAGCAATTAGTTAAATGGGTTTTAATAGGTAAATGGGTTTTATATACTCAACCCAATTATGCCTGCCCCGAACCCACCTAAACCCACCCATTTGACACCCCTAGTCAAGACTTCTGTCGAGCTTTAGTGAAGCGCTTTCTTCACTTGTTTCTTGGTCAGATCTTCATGGCTTTAACACTTGACTTGAACTCTTGTTTCTTGAAGTACTAAACCCATCCTAGATCTACCCAATTACAAGTAAAGTACATTTTCTCAAAGGATTAGCTAATTACATAAAATATGTCCTTTGTTAGGACATATTTGTTTCACATGTTACGAACATATGTCATGATTTTATATAATTGGCTTATCCTTTGATAAAACTCACTTTACTTGTATTTGGGTAGATTTAGGATGTGTTTAAATACTTCAAGAAACCATGTTTCAAGATCAAATGTTAAAGTCTTCAAGTCTGTCCAAGAAAACAAGCTAAAAGTGCAGAATTACTAAATCTCGACAACTAGCATGTGTCGAGGTTTAAGGAAGTTGTTCAGCCTGTGTGCTCGACAGCTGCTCGACACCTCCTATCTGTCGAGGTTTAAGAATTTCAGAATTCTGATCTAATTTTCTTGGAATCCGTGAATGTGTCTTTAAGCTTTCTTTTCTCCTAACCCTAGACATATAAAATGATTGTTTAAAGGGCCGTCAAAGAGTTCACAAGTTGCACAAGTATTGAGCAAACTCTGTTCAACCAAATTGTGATTAGAGATGAAGTTCTTGCCCTAGTTCATCTCTTTCCCTTGAAAAAGTTGCTATGTGCACCGTAGGGTTTTATGACCAAGCATTTTCTTGATCTTTATCATGTGGATGAACTGAAGAACTTTGCAGCCAACAACCTTCTTAGTTGGTGATTGAAGTCACTATTGGGATCCGTGCAATTGGTTAGTCACGTACTTGGGAGCTGTGCATCAAAAGGGGAACTGTCACTACAGAACAAGTCCAATTAGGTATTGGGGTAAAGGTTCAACTGTAGGTTGGTAAGGTACTTGGGATTCCTTTACTTGTAACTGCTTGTTGTGATAATAGTGGAGTTTCGAGAGTGGTGACCTGAAAATCACCTGGTGGGGTTTTTGCCGTTAGGTTTTCCCCATTCATAAACAAATCATCGTGTTATTTATTTTCTGCTGCATAATTAGTTTATTGGTGATTCTTTTGTGCTACCATGCACTTTGCATGCTAATTTGATTAATTAATAAACTTGGTTAATTAATTAATTAATTTATCACAAGAGGTCAATTCGTTTTTGGCCTATCATCCTTAACAAGAGGCATTTTTGCGAGTAAGTCACGAGTAAGTCATCTTGCAGCCTATTCGCGAAAATGAGGAAGTTAATTTTTATTTCTTCCAAAATTTTACACAGAGAGTTTCACAACTCCCTCACGACTCCTTCACGAGATATAACTTCCCGTGAAACTAGCCCTGTACATTTGAGGCATTTCACAAGTACTTTGTGAGTAGCATAGCCATGAAACGAGCGGATTTTCAATTTTTAAAGGCCAAACAGTGACAGTTTTTCAAAAACTTCATTTTTGCCACATTCATGCCTTTCTCAACCCAAAACACCATTTTCTCCAAAATTTCAACCACAACTCAAGGGATTTCGACTCTAAGACTCATCTAAGGTATGTTTTATCACTTTTTAATCTTTAAATTAAGCCTTAGATTTTAGGATTTCTAGGGTTGGGGTTATTTTGAAAGTGGTTGGGAAAATTTCATTTCCATGTCAAATCTTTTGATTTTTTTTTATTGGGTTGTGTTCCATTGTGTTTGTTTGTGTTTGTATTGGCCCCAAGTGGCAATTTTAACATGTATTTAAGCAAGTTTTTCATATGTTCATGCGTTGTTTATCATACATGTATAGTGCGTGCACTCTTAAGTGTTTGATAAAATGCCTCTATGGTATTTTTTTACTCTTTTGGACTCCGATGAGTACCAATTTTTGGGGATTATCATGATTATGCATGCTTGACATGTTTTGATCATTGGTTGTGTGTTTTACACACTTTGCCCCATGAGTGCTTTGTCATGCATTGCTTTTGCATCTCACATGCACACCACAAGTACACTTGATGCATACACTCTATCACTTGACATGTTTTGCATTCACTCATGCTATATAAGTCTTTTTAGGACCTTAGCACTTAGAACATGTTCTTATGTCTATGTTTTTTTGTTTATTTCCATTTTAGAACAGTTTGTTTGGGTTTATGGACTAACTTGTATCTAATTAAGTTTGTTACCATGTTTTTTTTTGTTTTGTTTGCTTGTGTGTTATTTTGTAGATGTCTCCTCATAAGTCAACAGTGAAGAAAATAGCAAAGCATCCTCACTACTTCCCAGATTCGTTTAGAAACGATTATGCTAACATGGCATACATTGATCATTACAAGAACGCTTCGATCGTCTTGGAAAGGAGGGTGGATATTGAGTCCTTAAAGGACACATTCATTCCAAAAGTGTTCAAGGAAAGAACATGGAGCAAATTGCTGAATCCCATGGGTGATGTCTATGATTGCATCATAAGGGAGTTCTTTGCTAATGCTTTTTTGGAATGCGACCACATCAACTGTTGGGTAAGAGGGAGAGAGTTCACAATCTCAAGAGACTTAATTCAAGAGCTGCTAGAGATTCAACTGACGACTCCGGACACCTCTCTACACTATGATGAGAGGAAAGAGAAACTTGAGCCTCTTGTGCAAGTTCTTGGAGGTCAACTCAAGAAGAAGGCCTTGCACACAATTGAGCTTTCTCCGGAGATGCGAGCTTCGGCCTATATCATGATCTTCAACCTTTATCCGATGAAGAATTTGACAACCTTGTCGGGGCCAAGGACCGTCTTCCTACATGATCTCTTTACTCACAAAGAGATTGATATTTGTGGTCAAATCTACCATCTCTTCGTCAAGTGCATTAAGAAGAGAAAGTCAAGGCTAACTCTACCATTCCCAAGCCTTGTCATGTCTCTAATATCAAGGGCAAGGGTGAAGATTCCAAGTGGTCTTCCGGTCATGCAAAGGGAAGAGCCTATTAGTGAGCAAACTATTATCTGGAGTAAAGCTCACATTCCTGGACCAAGCATCGATGTATCTCAAATTCCAAGAGATGAAGCTGCAGAAATTGATCGTTTCACTTCAATACCAGAGGATACTCCATAGCCTTCTTCTCAAGTACAAGCAAAAGCACCCGACCGCCTTGATTTTTTACTTGGAAGGGTTGAAGAGTTGCATGCCATGTTGGCTTCACATATCAACTACTCCACGAGGTAGTTCACATACCTTCAAGGCTAAATCACTGCCCTTTCTTCTCAGATTCAAGACATGGTGGAGAAATCAGAATCGGAGTCCGACACATTTTAGGACCATTGGCCATTCCAGTAAAAAAGGGGAAGTAGATTAGCTTCAAGGGGAGTACAGCCTAAGGGGAAGTTGTAACACCATAGGTTCATTTTAGTGGCTTTTGTTTTAATTTTATAGTTTTTGCTATTTACTGTGCTTTATTTAAAGCTATCAAGTACTTTAGTTTAAAACATAGTTTTCTTTAGTACTTTATGTATCTTGGTTTTTATAGCAGTTTCTTGATGCTTATAGTTGTCTATTGCTTCTTGTCTTAGTTTCTTTAATGCATCATGTGGTATGTTGGACATACAAATGATTTTAGCATTGCTCTTAATTGCATTGCATGTCTGGATGATCATTTACTAGTTAAATGTTTATTGTGGTCATTTCCTAATGATTGTTCATGTTTGATCAAGTTATGCTTTATGTTTTACGTCTCATGTGGTATTTTGATCGCAATATACTTGTTCTTTATACATGCCTTATGTTCTACTTGTTTCGTGCTTAATGAAGTTTATTTTTTATGTGCAAGTGTTTCATGATACAAGTGTATATGGTTCAAGTGCTTCATAGCTTTTAGATTTAGGTGTGAGTGAGTTTGCCTATGTTCCCAAATTCACGTTTAAGTCTAAAGTCTATTTAGGGGTTTTGTCACGGAATAGCCAAAGGGGGAGATTGTAGAGTTGTGATTTCCAACTAACTTGTGTTGGCTTTAATTTTGTGGTAAATTTGATTGTAATTTTTTCAATCATTTTCCCTGTATGTTTGTGGATTTATTTGTAAGGGATGAGTGTGAGAGATCGGTGAAGAATTAAGCTTCAAAAGGTGAATCAATGCAATTCGTGACTAGCTTGTGAGCAACTCGCAAGAAGTAACTCGCAAAAAGGCCACCTATGAAGCACATGACTAGAAGCTGAAGAGTCATGCCAGGCTATCAAGTTCGTAAGTATTTCGCGAGAAAGGCCATCCCGCGAAGTACTCGCAAAACATTCTATTTGGCAAAAATTTAAGTTACTTTACCAAATTCTTTACCCACACTATAAATATCCTCATTACCCACGAATTGTAAGGAGTGCTTTTCAAAGAGAAAATCATAGCAAATACACTTGAGAGTTAGAGATTGCTATACCTACAATCATCTACACATTTCCTTATGGTTTTCATCAACTCCTACCTCTCCATCTTTAGATCCTTAAGAGGTTGTTAGCCCAAACACTTACCAAACCCATTCTGAGTGTTAAGTGAGATTTTGGTGTTGCTAGGAAGCATTGGAAGGAGCCATTTATTGGCAGATGTAATCGGGTTGAATTGCGGTATCTAGAAAGCTAGAGAAGACAAGACTCCAAGAAGTCCATTGGTAGAAAAAGCTTGGAGGGCTCAAGTACATGGGGTAGACTAGGCTTGGAGGGTCTTTTGTTACTCGTGTACTCCAACTTTATTCTCTGGTGGATTGATTTCGACTTGGAGGGTCGCGGAGAGGTTTTTCGTCGAGTTCTTCGGTTTCCTCTTCGATAACACTTTTTGGTGTTATCTTGTGTTTGCATCTCTCTTCCGTACTCTTTAAGCTTTCATTTTATTGTTGATTATGGATGAATATGGCTTAGGGTAGTATTATCGGTTCGTTGCGCTCATTTACTCTTATTCCAAACTTATTTTAAGTTAGAGTAAAAGCAATCTAGCCGTAATTTTTAATTGGAGGTCTGAACAAGCTCTTGTGTTTTAGCACAAATCTAAGCTTTCACGTGTGTCCAACTTCTCTTTCCAACTTCTCTCCTTGTAATGTAACTTTGTGAGTAGGCTTTTGAATAATACAATTGCTCAATTTCCTCTTTATCTTTATATAAGAGGCATATGAGTGTATAGTGTAGTACAAGACATATGAGTATAGTACAAGTATATATGTAATACAATATAAGAAATAAGTGGGCCTAGACCCCAATGGATTATACATGTTAACATAAGTATAACTCTCTTAGTAAGTTGTAATCTACATTATTCACTTTGTTAAAAAAAAGGCTAAATAACAAATTGAACATACTAATTTTGCCTAAAATTCAATTTAGTCATCTAACTCACTTTCATACAATTTAGTTATTTAACTTTTAAGTTTGTTCAATTCAATAGTCCTATTAGTCTCTGTCAAATATGAACAGTTAAGGACCTTTAAAATGATGTAGTTTTGTATTGAACAAAGTTGAGAGTTAATGGTGCAATTCTAACGAAGAGTAACAGTTGACTGAATAGAACAAAATTGAAAGTTAGATGACTAAATTGAATTTTAAACAAAGTTAAAGGGTGTAATTTGTTATATATATATATATATATATATAACTTTCAATTTGAGAAAATATTATATTAAGAATATTGGAAGCTTGAAGCTTTGCAATGGTGAGTGCTGAGTAGTTATTGGTAAAAGAAACATTAAAAATTTGCAACCTCAACCTTTAGGGTATGTTTGGTTGTAGGTCGAATAGGGTTGATGGAAAATAAAAGAAAGAAAATGAGTTTGTGTATTGTTTGGTAAGAAGGGGAAAAAAAATTTGGTAGGATCCAAACATTTTTAACCCAGTCCCACAAAAAATCTGTCTCTCTAAAATGGAGAGAAAACAGGCATGATTGTGCCTATTGTTGGTGAATGACAAAATTGCCACCAACCACTTTTTGTAATTTTCTTCCTTTTGCTTCTCCGTTTCATTTCTTTTTTTTTTTTTTTCTTTGGATAAAGGTCTTCCCATTCTTGCGCATAGTACGTTGGTTTTAGTTTTTTTTTTTTTTTTTTTTTTAATCCTTTTAGCATTTGCTTATTTTATATATAAAAATAATAATTCGAAGCGTCCATTCAAAAAAAAATTAATTAAAAAATGTGTTACTTTTTGTTTATAAATAAACAAAAATAAGGACATAATGGTAAATTTATACTAATTTTATTTTCCATCTTCTCATTTTCCCTCTCAACCAAACAAAAAAATATTTCTATGCCTCCACTTTTCTATCCCTCCAACTAAACACAAACAAAGGAAAACTAAGGTTATGTTTAGTAACAGTTTTTGTTTTCTATTTTCAAAAACTTGTTTTTGGAAATATAAAGAAAAAACAATTTTCTTGTATTTTGAAATTAAAAACATGTTTGGTTAGTTGAAATTAAAAAGATAGTTTTTTGAAGAAAATAGAAAATACTAAAATATTTTGTTACTAGGATTTGAACTCTAATGCTAACTCATTAAATGAAACAAATTCATTAAATTAAATGTGTTTTTTCATTAATTTTTAAAAGTTAGAAACTGAAAACAACATTTTGCATGTTTTCAGTTTCCTTCATAAATTGAGTTTTAAAAACAGTTTTTGTCTTCTGTCCATTTTGGGTTGCCAAACAAGTTTTTTAGTCTTAAAAATATAAAATTGTTTTTGAAAACAGGAAATAAGGGGAAAAAACAATTACCAAACATACCCTAAATCTTTTTTATTCTCTCACATTTTCATTCTTGCACAATTTCCTATCCTTCCACTTTTCTATCTCCTACTTTAGTGTCTGTTTGGAAACAACTTATTTAATTGAAACAGAAATATTTTTGCTGAAAATAAAGTAGATAAAACTAAAATGTAGCTGAAATAGTCCAGTAAAACCCATGAATTGTATCAAAAAAGTACAATAAAACTCACAAATAGTAATTGTAGGAACCAAGTATAAGACTTCTGGGTCTTAGATCACTTGGGCTCACAATTTATTTGTAGTGGGCTTGAGAATTTCCTACTATGGGTCGTTCTCGACAGAGAGACTCAAAGCAACACTCAGTTGATACTCTCTTCCTTGACTGTTTTCTCTCAATTTTTCTGAACCCCTCTTTCTCCCAACTTTCTTCTATTTATAGCCAAGGTTAGTGGGGGGATTATGATTACAGTCACCGTTAGTGCTACTGAAGGTCCAATATTATATAGTTAAAGTAGATGTTTAGGTGAGAGGGCGGTGCAGCATTTATGATCTTGGAACTTGGTTCCATCTTGACCGATTATGTTCGGCAACTCATTTTCCCGTGCATATCACATTTTCCCGGGCACGGCTCATATACCTGACCGGGAACGGTTAACCGATCACCTCTTGGAATTCAATACCCTAAACTTGTTTGTACACTAAGGCAGTTTCAAGAAGGGCGCAGGGTAACTGGACCTTTCTGCTGGGCCTGTGCCCAAGGCCGGTATGAGCCTGGGCCCAGGGCCTGCATGGGACTGGGCCCAGGGCCTACATGGGCCTGGGATCTCGGTGCCGTACAATAGCCCCCCCTGATTCATACTCGGCTACCGAGAAGAATCAAGGAGCTGTCTGGGCCTTTTGACCTCGGGAGTCTTATAGCCTGGGACTTATGACTGTGACTTCTCATTAATACTCACCTCAAAAGACGCACCATTTCACGGCCCCAGGCGCAGTCGTCATTATTACCTGACGGTTCATGAACCGAAGCGGCGCGTGAATCGGTTACGTTCGGCATTCGCTGGGTCGCTCGTAAATCGTGCCCATTTATTGCTTGATTAAGCGTTTCTTCTTTCCCCATTTCTTTTTGGCTCTATAAATAGTCCCCCTCTGAACATCATTTCATTTTTCCTTCGCCTCAGATTTCTTTGTGCTTACTCTCTGCCGACCACATTTCTGTGCGCTTACTCGCTTGCCCAGTGTTCTTTTCCTTCTTAGAACCCAAAGTAAGTTTTTCTTCCTCTTCCTGTTCCTTCAGCGTTATTTCTTTAAGTTCCCTTTTGTAGTTTTAGGCGTTGTAGATGGGTTACTCTTACCTTTTAGAATCCTCGGCTGCTTTGGCCACTTTTAGGAGTAAATTTAATATTCCCGATGACGTGGAGGTGGCTTACTGCCATGAGAGTGATATTGAACTCCACCGAGGGTGGGGTACAGCCTTCTTTCTTTTGATGTCAATTTTAGAAGGCGGGGTTAGATTCCCCGTGGATCCCCTCTTGATAAACACACTTACTTACTACGGCCTGTGTCCTGACCAGCTTCCCCCCAACATTTACTGGGTAGTTAGCTACGTCAGTAAGTTGAACCACACCTTTAACTTACAGTTAAACCACCATGACATTAACCAAATGTACAACCTCTGTGGAAACAAATCCTCCAACTATTACTTAAAGACAAGAGATACCCGGGTACGACTGATATCATGCCTGGCCGATTCGAACAGGAACTCCGCCGGGGAGTTCGTTCGGGTGAGCGGCAACTGGTTTGCCGGGGACATCCCTTGCCCCCTTTCCAAGCGTGAAGTGGGTTCGTACCATCCCCTTGCTATAATCGCTTTCCTTCACTCCTCCTTTTCTTCTTTTTGAAGTAAATTTTTTTTTTTATTCTTAGAGACTAATGCGACACTTGCTTTTTTGCAGACGGCAAAGTGTTTGTTCAGGACATCAGAGCCGTCCACGCGAAGGACTTGAACTTCATCCTCCGTTCTGAGATATACGTGCATTGGGACAGACAACTCCGGGCTTCGCACTTGATCCTCGGAGTAGAGCCAGTTTACTCTACCTGGCAGCCCTTCAAGCAGGCACTATTAGTTGATAGCCCCCTGCTATCATACATAGACGTCCGGTACGTAAACTTTTTGCCGCCGACACTTACCACCGGGGAGGCAAGGGAATTTGGTCGGTGCTTCACTTACTCAGACAAACTAGCTCCTTTGCGAGACGAGTCCGCGGAACGGGTATCTCGGCGCCTCAGAGCGAGAGCCCATGAACCCATACAGCAAGAAGACCAAGTACAAGAGCAGCCCATTCCCGAGAATCCAACCGTCGAGCCTCAACAATAAGTGATAGAAACGGCTGCCTTGCTAGCTGAAGCTATCCAACCTAGTGGAAGGATGGTATCAAGGAAGGTTATGACGATAGACCGGTTCGTGCTCGGTGCCTGGCAATCCAATCAGCCCCCACCTTCTCAGGGTCGGGGTCCAGTGCCTCAGCCTCCACCCTCTTCGCAGGCCGGACGGGCCCGTAAGAAACAGAAAGTTACCGATCAACCCTCCATGGGCCTGGGAGATGCCGCCGTCCAGACTCCTCCCCGACCAACAGGAGGAATCGTTATCCGTGAGCCGCCAACCGAAGCTGGCACGAGGGTCGTGTCCTCCTCCCAAGTGGCTCCAACGTGGAAGCCAAAGTTCCTGCTGGACGGCAAGCCATTGCCCTCAACCGCCTGTGTTCGGATGTGGGAGAAGGGCGAGGGCGCCGTATTGCCCAAACTTTGGTTGAGGCTCTTCTTCTTCCCAAGGACGTGCACGCCTTTGAGGAGGGATCCGAAGAGTCTGTGGGGCGCCGGTTAGAGTGGCACGCCATTGCGGTAATTCTTTTGTCTATCTACTCCTTCATACAGACTTCCTTTTGCTTCTTTTCTAACCTTGTGCTTGCTAGGCCGCTCAAATGGCTCACATTGTGGCTGCCCGGGCACGGGATCTTGCCGAGGAGAACGAGCGCAAGAAGGAGGCGTGGGAGTCGGTGGTGAAATCGGCTAAGGAAAAGCTGAAAGCTGCTGAGTCTGCTGAGAAAAAGGCTGCTGCTGCGGAGAAGAACCGGGCATTGGCCGAAAAGAGGTATGCGGAGCTCCTGACCAAGCAGAATGAGACGGAGGTCAAATTAGCCGAAGCCATCAGCCTTAACACTTCCAATGCCGAGGAGATAGCGGACCTCAGGGCAGGCTTGGCGGCCGCGGAGCAAAAGTGGTACGACGTAGGTTTCGCCGATGCCGAAAATTCTGCTGAGCCGGTGGTGGCTCATGCTCGGAATATGGGTTTTGAGGCCGGGTGGTTTGCCACTCTCCAAGCAATGGAAGTTCCCGAGGATTCGCATCTGAGAGACCCCGGCCAAATTCCGTTTCCGAGCCCTGTGCCTGCCGCCCAGGATGCCCCGGATGCTATTGACGAGGGGGAGACGGCCAGTATGAGGGAGTTGGTTGAACAAATCGATGCTCACGCCGAGCCTGAGGAAATGGAAGCCACCAGCATCCCGACTGTGTAGGAGCTTCTTGGTGAGGACCCGCCTTTCCCCCTGACCGTCCAGTAGGAAGTGACCCCGCCGACCCAACCTCCCAGTTAATGTTACTTTTATTTGCTATCTTATTTTTAATTTGTTGGTTTTATTTGCCTACGTCACCGGGATGTGGTGACTGAACAATTGTCTTTATTTGTTTAATTGGTAGACCGTTTTCTTTTTCCGTTTCAATCTGTTGAATGAATTTATATCTATTTGTATGTTTTGCTTGAATCATGCCAGTGCTATGGCCGCTTAATGGAATGATACCCCCAAACCCTATTGTGCGGTGCTTTGGGTAATTTGAGAGCACTAATGGACTTAGCATTTGTAAAAAGGGTTAGGTTTTCATCATACTTTAGTTTAACCGAGAATCATGTTTTCGTCCTTAGAGCATTTGATTATAAGATTTAAACCTGTTCTGTTACTTTAGTTTAACCGAGAATAAGGTTTTCGTCCTTAGAGCATTTACCTTTAAGGTTTTCACCTGTTCGGCGATTTTGATAGAGCCGAGGGTCAGGTTTCTGTCCTTAGAGATTTATTTGTAAGGTTTCCACCTGCTCGGCGATTGTGATCGAGCCGAGGGTCAGGTTTCTGTCCTTAGAACTTTATTTGCAATTCTCTTGGTGTGCGGTTACGGAGTCAAAAACAGCATATACAAAAAAGGTTCACCATGCTCTTAATTTCAATGAAATACAAGTTCTGGCTTACTCAGATGATCATGCGTAGAATTTCTTCAAGTTGTTGGCGTTCCATGGTCGGGGGAGTGGCCTCTCGTCAAGGTCTTCCAAGTAGTAGGCCCCTACACCCGCGATGGCTGTGACTCTGTATGACCCCTCCCAGGTTTAAGCAAGCTTCCCTGCAGCCATGTCTCGCATGCTCCCCACCACCTTCCTTAGCACTAGTTCCCCGGCACTGAATTCCTTCCCCTTTACATTTCAGTTGTATCTTTGGGTCAGCTTCTACTGATACTCAGCGAGCCGTACGGTCGCGACCTCCCTGCATTCTTCTAACCAATCCAAATGCTCCATCATCAGGTCGGCGTTCTGGACGAGTTTAAACCCGGCGACCCGTGCACTGCATAGGCTCACCTCAGTCGGTATCATTGCTTCTGCTCCGTATGTTAGAGAAAACGGGGTTTCCCCCGTGGATCTCCTGGGGGTCGTGCGGTAAGCCCACAAAACACTGGGTAGCTCTTCTGCCTATCTTCCTTTCGCCCCATCCAACCTTCTCTTGAGCCCGTTCAAAATAGTCTTGTTTACTGCTTCAGCTTGTCCGTTGCTTTGTAGGTATGCCGGGGTTGAATACTTGTTCCTGATGCCGAGCTCGCTGCAGAAGGTCCGAAAAGCGTTGCTGTCGAACTGTAGCCCATTGTCTGTTACTAGCGAATTTGGCACCCTGAATCTTGTAACTATGTTTTTCCATACAAACTTTTTCACGTCAGTATCCCGGATATTAGCCAAGGCTTTAGCTTCAGCCCACTTTGTGAAGTAATCTACAGCCACCAACACAAAACGGCAGTTCCCCGGTGCTCGGGGGAATGGCCCGAGGATGTCAAGCCCCCATTGTGCGAACGGCCACGGGCTGCTGATAGGGTTTAGACGTCCTGTAGGCTGATGGATCATTGGGGCGTGCTTTTGACACCGTTCGCAGCTCCGAACGTATTCAGCGGCATCCTTCTGCATCTGTGGCCACCAAAACCCCTGTGTCATCGCTCTGTGTGCTAAAGATCGTCCCCCAGCATGACTGCCACACACTCCCTCATGCAGCTCGGTCAGAAGCTCCTTGACTTTTTCGAGATGTAGGCACAAGAGGTAAGGGCCTGCGAAGGACCTTTGGTACAACTTTTGGTCCGAAGACAGCCAGTACCGGGGAGCCATCCGGCGAATTTTGTTGGCCTCTGCCTCATCCTCTAGAACTTTATCTTCGGCAAGGAAGTCTATGATCGGGTTCATCCAACAGGGACCAGCCACTGTTACCTGCGCAACCTCTACTCCGGCCTGGTCGGGAACACTCTTCACATAGATGCTTGGTTCTCTTATAAGTTCTATCGTGATAAGCCGCGGCGTGTCCTCAGTGGCCGATGAGGCTAACGTGGCAAGAGAGTCAGCGTGCTTGTTTTGTGACCAGGCTACTTGGGATATCTTTACCGTTCCAAACTGACCAATAATTTGCTTTGCTGTACTTAAATAAGCTTTCATTCGAGGGTCCCGAGCCTCGAAATCCCCAGTGATCTGATAAACAACCAGCCGAGAGTCTGAGTAATCTCTACATCCTTTGCGCCCAGATGCAATACGGCCCTCAACCCGGCCAGTAGGGCCTCATACTCGGCTTCATTGTTCGAGGCTTTGAACCCCAATCTGAAGGAGTGTTCCAGTCGTATACCCTCAGGGGTGATTATGACAATACTAGCCCCGGCCCCCATAGCATTTGATGCGCCGTCCACAAATACCCTCCACGGGCGAATCTCCGCACTACAAATTACCTTGCCTTCGTTCTTGGGTGTGAATTCTGCGATGAAATCAACGAGCACCTGTCCCTTTACCGAGCTTTTAGGTCAGTATCTTATGTCAAACGATCCCAACCGAGTCCCCCATTTGGCAATCCGACCTGTGAAGTCAGATCTCTTTAACAGTGACTGCAATGGATACTCGGTGAGGACGAACACCGTGTGTGCCTGGAAGTAATGTGGCAACTTCCTCGTGGCGTGCACCAAGGCTAAAACTAACTTCTCAAGAGGCAGGTACCTTGTCTCGGCATCTACTAAGGTTTTGCTCACGTAATACACTGGCATTTGTACTCCCTGGTCCCTTAGTAACACAGCACTTACGGCATGTTCGGTGACTGCAAGGTACCTAAACAGATCCTTCTCGGGCTCCAGGGCCGTCAACCTCGGCGCCTTTGCCAAGTATTCCTTTAGCTCTCGAAAAGCCTCATCACAGCTCTCGTCCCATCGGAACCCCTTCCACTTTTTCAAAAGTTGATAAAACGGCCGGCAGCGATCGGCAAACTTGGAGATAAATCGGTTCAGGGCGGCTAACATTCCAGTGAGCACTTGCACCTCTTTAGGATTGCTTGGTGGTTTGAGGCGGTTCACGGCCTCTATTTGGTTGGGGTTAGCTTCTATTCCCCGAGTAGAGATCAGATATCCCAGGAACTTACCAGCCCCCACTTCGAAAATGCACTTCTCGGCATTCAGGCGCAATTTGTGCCGACGTAGTATCTTGAATACTCCCCGGAGGTTTTCGATGTGCTGTGACTCGATTCTGCTTTTTACCACCATATCGTCGATATAAACTTCAACCGTACATCCAATTTTTTCTCGGAACATTCTCGTCATCATTCGCTGATACGTGGCCCCGGCGTTCTTTAATCCAAACGGCATGACCTCGTAGTGATAGTTTGCATTCGGGGAGATAAATGCCGTCTTTTCTCGGTCTTTGGGCGCCAATGCAATCTGGTGGTAGCCTTGGAAGGCATCTAGGAAGCTCATCCTCGGGTGCCCGTATGTTGCATCTACTAGCTGATCAATCTTGGGCATCGGGAATGGGTCCTTGGGACATGCCTTGTTCAAGTCTGTGAAATCCACACAAACTCTTCATTTGCCGTTCTTCTTCTTCACCACGACAGTGTTTGCCAACCACTTCGGGAAGAATATCTCCTTTATGACTCCGGCCTCCTTCAGCCGCTGTACCTCCAGGTTTACTGCATCGACGTGTTCTTTTGACGCTCTTCTCGGTTTCTGCTTCTTCGGGGGGAATAATGGATCCACGTTGAGTCTGTGGACAATGAACTCCGAATCTACGCCGGGCACTTCATACGGGTTCCATGCGAAAACATCTATGTTCTGCAACAGGAACAACAACATCTCTACCCTTTCCCGGTCATTCATGCTTGTACCTATCTGAAAATATCTGTCAGTATCAGGAAGAATTCTTACCTTCAGCACCTCCTCGGCAACGTCCGCCCCAGTTTCCCCCTGGGGTTTCTGTAATTGCTACGAATTCTCTTTCTCGGCATGCTCAGCTTGACCGAGCTGTTCCTTTTCCCATCTGACCGCAGCGACAAGGCACTGCCTCGCCACCTGTTGGTTCCCCCTTACCTCAGCAACTCCATACTCAGTAGGAAATTTTACTTTCACGTGAAAGGTGGACGGAACAGCCTCCATGGCGTG
Source organism: Quercus lobata (assembly GCF_001633185.2). Taxonomy (NCBI): domain Eukaryota; kingdom Viridiplantae; phylum Streptophyta; class Magnoliopsida; order Fagales; family Fagaceae; genus Quercus; species Quercus lobata. The sequence continues at coordinate 39,204,124 of NC_044912.1, forward strand.
AATCCACGGCCTTCCCAGGATTGTGGTGTAGGTGCGAATGATCGGACTACTATGAATGTAACTATAACTCCCTTACCTTCCATGTCCACTGGGAGAGAGATTTGCCCCTCGGGGATTACAACTCTCCCATCAAACGAGACCAACGGCGCATCATACTTCGCCAAATCCTGGGTCTTTAACCCGAGCCCTTCAAAGAGGTCCGGGTACATGACGTCAGCCCCGCTTCCTTGATCAATCATCACCCTCTTCACCAGGAATCCGCCTATCCGGGCTGTCACCACCAAAGCATCGTCGTGAAGTTAGACCATTCCTTCCAAATCGTCTTCTCCGAACGAGATGGCCAGCCGTCCAACTCTCATTTTCTTCTTGGATGATTCTTCCCCCGCGCAAGCCACTGTCAATACCCTTTTTGCCGCTGCTGCTCTTCTTGGTGCGGCATGGATGACTTCGATTACCCCCAGGGGTGGTGGAAGGGGGTTCCTTTTCTGTTGGGCGCCCTGCCCGGCTTCTCGGTCAATGGAATCTGCTACAAACTCTTTCAAGTACCCTACCTTCACTAGCTGTCCGAGATGATCTTTTAATACCCGACACTGCTCGGTGGTGTGTCCCTTGTCTCTGTGATAGGTGCAGTATAGGCTTTGGTTCCTCCGAGATGGGTCGCCCCCCATTTTGTTTGGCCACCTGAAGAATGGCTCGTTCTTGATCCGTTCCAAGATTTTGTGCACGGGCTCTTTAAACGCCACATTAACCCCTTCGATTTGCACCTCTGGTTCCTGCATTCTGAATTCTCTTTTCGGTCTCGTCGGCAAAATGCTTTGCCGAGATCTCCCCACTAAAGGAGCTTTCCCCCTGCTCTGCAACTGGTCATCCTCCAAGCGTTTGTACTCCTCTATGTGTCTCATCAGTTACCTCATATCCTCGGGGGGTCTTCTCGTCAGCGACTCCCGTAATTCAGAATCTTCGGGGAGCGCCATTCTGAAGGTGCTTGCTGCAATTTTCTCGTTTCCTCCACCAATCTCGTTGTAGAGTTCCCAGTATCAGCTGGCATAACTCCAAAGGGTTTCCCCGACCCTCATTTTCATGGAAAGTAGTGCGTCAACCGGCTGTTGCACTCGACTGCAGGTCACGAACCTGCTGCCGAACTCTTGAATCAGCTCGGCGAAGCTGTGTATAGAACCTTTCCGCAACCCATTGAACCATCTCAGTGCAGTAGAGCCAAGACTAGAAGGAAATACCTTACACATCAATGCGTCATTGTGTGCATGCAAAGACATCATGTGGATGTAATGGCTAACATTCTCCACGGGGTCTGTCCTCCCCTCATACGAATTGAACGGCGGTCGCGTGAATCTGCTCGACATTGGGGCTCGTTCAATTTCATCGGAGAATGGAGACCGGGCCGCCATCCGCAAGGCTCGGCTCATGGCGTCCATGGCGGCATTGTGGTGTCGTCGTTCCTCCGGCGATTCTGATCCTTGGTCAGCGTAACCATGCGACCGTGAGCGGCTCTGCCGAAGACATGGTTCCCGAGGTTGCCGGTGTGACTCTTGGGAGCGTGATCGGTCTCGGGATCGTTGCGTACCAGATCGGCTGGAGCCCTTGCCCTGATTTCTCCTTTGCTGGGGGTTGCGATTCCTTTCATGTCGTCGACCCTTTGCTTCCAGCTCTAAATCCATTACCAGTCTGCGCAACCGCTCTAGCTCTCGGTCTCTATCATCATACTGCCGATGTGTTGAGACGCCTGAAACCGTCCGGTGTGTCTGGGCCGACCCTTCTCCCAGTCCGAACCTTTCCTCCCCTCTTGGGTACTCCCTATCTTCCCGCCGTTTCTGCCTTCTCTCCCTCCACATTGATCCCCGAGAAGATCCTATGGAGCCGCTCGGTGCACGCTCTCCGGAACGCTCCTCAGACATTCCCCTCGTTTGAGTCTCAGTCGAACCACAACTTCGTAGGAGTGCCCCACGGTGGGCGCCAATTGTAGGAACCAAGTATAAGACTTCTGGGTCTTAGATCACTTGGGCTCACAATTTATTTGTAGTGGGCTTGAGGATTTCCTACTATGGGTCGTTCTCGGCAGAGAGACTCAAAACAACACTCAGTTGATACTCTCTTCCTTGACTGTTTTCTCTCAATTTTTCTGAACCCCTCCTTCTCCCAACTTTCTTCTATTTATAGCCAAGGTTAGTGAGGGGATTATGATTACAGTCACCGTTAGTGCTACTGAAAGTCCAATATTATATGGTTAAAGTGGATGTTTAGGTAAGAGGGCGGTGCAGCATTTATGATCTTGGAACTTGGTTCCATCTTGACTGATTATGTTCGGCAACTCATTTTCTCGTGCATATCACATTTTCCCGGGCACGGCTCATATACCTGACCGGGAACGGTTAACCGATCACCTCTTGGAATTCAATACCCTAAACTTGTTTGTACACTAAGGCAATTTCAAGAAGGGCACAGGGTAACTGGACCTTTCTGCTGGGCCTGTGCTCAAGGCCGGTATGGGCCTGGGCCCAGGGCCTGCATGGGCCTGGGATCTCGGTGCCGTACAGTAATAAAAATAAAGTTCTTTTGATGAAGAGATGCTGGTGTTGAATTGGGTCAATCCTACGGAGTCGGATAGGGATGAGGAGGAGCTACAGTTGATGGAATATGTACCGTTGGCTCAATGGGATCCTAATGGGGGTTTAGCGTTAATGACTGAGGAAGTTGTCCCAGTTGATATCTCTATGGAGGATGATTTGGAACCTTCGGCTTGGGTAAGTAAGAAGGTCAAGGGCTTCGGTAAGTGGGTGGGCTTCCCTATAGATTCCTGTGAGAGGCAGTGTGTTGAATTTTTTCAACGACTTGAGAAAGTATGGGAGAAACAAGCTGAGGCAGGCAGTCTTCGTCGTACTGCTTCTTCCTCTACAAAAGGTATGAGGGAATTACGGAATTTAATCTCAACAGTTAATTATGATGGTCTAGCTGGTAAACGAAACAGGGAGATTGTGAAATTCAGTGGGTTGGGCTCTGTTGGTTGTCCATGAATCTGAGACTTCTATCTTGGAATGTGAGAGGATTTAACAATCCTCATAAGAGGGATACTGTGAAGAACTTACTAAAAGAATGGAAGTGTGAGGTTGTGTGTTTTCAGGAAACCAAACTGGACTGTACTAATTCTGCTGCTGTGAAAAGTCTTTGGGGCAGCTCTTTTGTGGACTGGGTGGCTTTAGATGCCATTCACACAGCGGGAGGTATTCTTGTGGTATGGGACACAAGGGTGTATGAAAAAATTGATTGTGTGGTGGGTAGCTTTTCTGTTTCGGTCTTGTTGAAAGGGGTGGCAGATGGTTTTGTTTGGATTTGCACGGGAGTTTATGGCCCAAATGATGCCGGTTTGAGGGATGCTTTTTGGGCAGAACTTGATAGTGTGAGAGTGAGGTGGAGTTCAGCGTGGTGTGTTTTAGGTGATTTCAATATTATTAGATACCCGGCAGAGCGTCTTGGGTGTAATTCGTTTAGTCCAGCCATGTTCAATTTTTCGGACTTTATTGAGAGGAATTTTTTGGTTGATCTTCCTTTGGTTGGGGGTGAGTATACGTGGTTTAGAGATTCAGCGAACCCTGCTATGTCTCGCATAGATAGAGTTTTGGTTTCAGCTGATTGGGAGGAACACTTCTTGGATGTAATTCAAAGGCCTCTTCCTCGGGTGGTTTCCGATCATTGTCCTATTCTGGTGGAGGCAGGAGGCTTGGTGAGGGGGAAAAGTCCCTTTAAATTTGAGAATATGTGGCTAAAAGTGGAGGGTTTTGTGGATCGAGTTAGGGGCTGGTGGAACAGTTATCATTTTGTGGGATCCCCTAGTTACGTTCTCGCCTGTAAATTCAAGGCTCTTAAAAAAGACTTGAAGCATTGGAATAAAAATATTTTTGGGGATGTGCATTTTAGAAAAAAATGTTTGTTGTTTGAGCTGTTGAATCTGGATTTGAGAGAAGGAATGCAAGTGCTGACTATGGCAGATAAAGCAAGAAAAAGTGAGATTAAGGCGGAGATCGAATCTTTAGCTTCTTTGGAGGAGATTTCTTGGAGGCAAAAATCAAGGGCTTTGTTCTTAAAGGAGGGGGACAATAACACTAGGTTTTTCCACAGGCTTGCTAATTCACATAGACGAGCCAATACCATGAGGGGTGTGGAGGTTGATGGCATTATGTATGAAGATGACTCAGATATTCAGGATCAGGTGGTGGGGTTTTATAAGAGTCTTTATCAGGAACCTGAGGATTGGAGACCCACTGTTGATGGGTTAGATTTTGCTAGCTTGAATGAGTTTGATAGGCTTTCTCTTGAAAGGGAGTTTGATAGGGAGGAGATCATTGCTGCTCTTCAGGAGGCCGAGGGTGATAAGGCTCCTGGTCCTGATGGCTTTACCATAGCTTTCTTCCAAAAGTGTTGGGGTGTGATAGAAGAGGATGTTATGGCTTTTTTTGCAGACTTTCATAGCCAATGCAACTTTGAAAAATCTTTGAATGCTACTTTTCTTTGTTTGATACCTAAGAAGTTTAAAGCTGTCAATATTAAAGATTTTCGGCCCATTAGCCTTGTGGGAAGTTTGTACAAACTTCTGTCTAAAGTTTTGGCGTCTAGGCTTCGAAGAGTTTTGGACAAACTTATTTCCAACTCCCAGAATGCATTTGTAGGGGGAAGACAGATTCTGGATTCTGTTCTTATAGCAAATGAATGTTTGGATAGTAGATTGAAGAGTGGTGTTCCGGGTGTGATCATTAAGTTGGATATAGAGAAGGCTTATGATCATGTAAATTGGAATGCTTTGTTTTACATAATGGAGAGGATGGGTTTTGGGGAGAAATGGGGGAGGTGGTTGAAGGCTTGTATCACTTCAGTTCGTTTCTCAGTGCTTATTAATGGGTCCCCGGCTGGCTTTTTTGGTAGCTCTCGTGGTCTTCGTCAAGGAGATCCTTTATCTCCTCTTTTGTTCTTGTTGGTGATGGAAGTGTTGAGCAGGTTATTGAGGAGGATAGAAGAGGGTGACTTTCTTAGGGGGTTTCAGGCAAGCCCCAATGCAAGAGGAGGTTTGCATATCTCTCATCTATTGTTTGCTGATGATACTATTATTTTCTGTGACGCGTCAAGGGAACAATTATTATATATAAGGATGGTGTTGATCTTTTTTGAAGCTATTACAGGCTTAAAAGTAAATGTTGGCAAGAGTGAAGTTGTGCCAGTTGGTGAGGTTGGAAATTTGGGTGCTTTGGCTCGCATTCTATGTTGTAAGGTTGGGCATCTGCCTATGTCTTATTTGGGAATGCCTCTTGGGGCTCATTTTAAGGATGCTTCGATCTGGAATCCTATTTTAGAGAGGGTGGAGAAAAAGCTTGCTGGTTGGAAGAGGTTGTATTTGTCAAAAGGAGGTAGGCTTACTTTATTGAAGAGTACTTTGTCGAGTCTCCCAACTTATTATCTATCGCTGTTTACAATTCCGCAACACATAGCAAATAGATTGGAGAGGATTCAGAGGAATTTCCTGTGGGGGAGTTCTGATGATGTTTTCAGATATCCGCTTGTTGCTTGGGATAAGGTTGTTTGGCCGGTGGAGATAGGGGGTTTGGGGATTCGGAAGATTGGGCTTTTCAATCAAGCTCTACTTGGGAAATGGCTTTGGCGATTTGGGAAGGAAGTTACTCATTTATGGCGTCAGGTAATAGCCACCAAATATGGAGAGGATAATGGAGGTTGGTGCACTAGACTTGTGAGAGGGACTCATGGTTGTGGGTTATGGAAGAATATCAGGAAAGGTGCAGGCAATTTTTTTAGTCATGTGGTGTATGAAGCAGGAGAGGGCAATCGTATTCGGTTTTGGCACGACCCTTGGAGCGGTCCTACTCCTTTGAAGGAATTATACCCGGAATTGTTTGCATGTGCTGTGGTTAAGGAAGCTCTGATTTCTGACATGTTAATCTTTGCACCAGACGGGGGAGGTAGGAGTTGGAACTTCTGTTTCCGTCGTAATTTTAATGAAGGGGAGTTGAGGAGGTTTTATTCTTTCTATGGGCATGTTTCTGCCAAGATTCCTAGTGGGGAGGGGGAGGACATTTTGATCTGGCAATTGAATCGTAATGGTGTTTTTGATGTGCGATCCTTTTATATTGCTTTATTGAAAGCCCCTTCTGTTTCTTTTCCTTGGCAGAGCATTTGGTGTGTAAAGGTACCTAAAAGGGTCTCTTTCTTTTTATGGACTGCTGCTAGGGGTGGGATTCTTACTATTGATAATCTGGTTAAGAAGACCTTGCCCCTTGTCAACTGGTGTTGTTTATGTAGGTGTGATGAGGAGACTGTGGATCACCTTTTGATCCATTGTAAGTTTGCATCTGCTTTGTGGAGTGAGGTCCTTAGTATGTTTGGGGTTCAGTGGGTGATGCCGGACACTATTGTTTCTCTTCTTTTTGCTTGGAGGAATTGGTTGGGAACTTACTCTTCAAAGGTTTGGAATTTGGTACCAGCTTGCCTTATGTGGTTAGTATGGAAGGAACGCAATACCCGAACTTTTGAGGACGTTGAGAGTTCTATAGATAAGTTGAAGACCTTGCTTGTTAGGACTTTGTTTGAGTGGTCTCGTATTTGGGGGCTTACGCATTGTAGTGCCTTGTTTGATTTCCGGAACTCTATTAGTCTTTCCTTATGATTTGACTGTATTTGTTTCAAGGGCAGTGTGTTTACAATCGTAAACACATTGTTCTTTTTCATCAATAAAACTCTTATTATCTATCAAAAAAAAAAAAATAAATAAATAAAAAGTTAATTTTTTAACCTCTATCCAACGCACACTTATTAGTAAAAATAAAAATGTGGTAAAAAAAAGCTATTGGACGAAAGCATTGATCAAAAAGCAAAGTCATTTAAACATTCCTTCACTACGAAGTTACTGACTTAGTGCTGAGTGAGAGAGCGTATGATTCAAAAGCAAAACCCTTTTATTAAAGAATCCATAGACTGTCTTTGGTCTTTTTTTCTTTTCTTTTTTTTTCTTCTGTCTTGAGAATCTTTGTTGGTTTGTTGGCTCTCTCATTTTCCTTCTGTTGTTCTTAGTCTTGAATTATGGGCCAAGCCATGGACAAACCACGCCCCACAGCAGAGTTGCTCTATGAACTGGCCAGCACTGGAAACATCGTAGCCGTTAAAGCTCTTCGCGAACAAGGTGTTAGCCTTGAGGTAAACCTCACAATGCTCCTCATCGTCTCCACTTAAAAAAAAAAAAAACCATTTAGACCTTCAAATTTACATACTATTCTTGATATTTTTTATGTTTGGGACATCCTAGCAAAAGTAATGGGTTTTCACATTGTAATTGGGAATTAAGTGTACAAAAATAAAGGTCATTATAATTAACCAACATTTTGTGTAACAATAAATCAAGAATAAAAAAATTTATCAACTCAGGACAAGCTTTCATCTGGGTCTTTTTTTTTTTTTTTTGGTGGTAGTTATCAATATTGTTACACTAAAAGCTTAAGCATAGGTATTGTCAATAGCCTTGTAGCTCAGTGGCATTGTCTGGTCTCCTTTACGAGGTGAACCAAGGTTCAAATTCTCCTCTATCCCAATTATCATATCAATTGAATTATAAAACGAAGAAGTAGCTAAATCCTAGTTATTAGAAATGGACTGGATATAATATAACGAATATTGATCACATAACTTCGATGCCAAAGTGTGCTATACTCCGTAGGAAGCTTCTTCTATTGAAAATATGGTCTTTCAAAGACTCATATTCACCCATGTCCAGCACTTATTTCTTAGGGAGTGCATCATCTACCCGTAATGAAATAAGAAATTATTCATTAGCATGGGGGTTACTATTTTTTTTTTCTTTCACTTATAGACCAAATTATGATCCAAATGGTCCACTTCATGACTGAAGCAATGATAGCTCTGCATGACAAATCTGGAACTTGGGATTTCTGTGTTGTGATAATCTGAGAGATTGAAAAGGCCACTCCTGTCGATTTGATAGGCAACATTGCTTTGGCCTTTTCATTATTTAGTTATCTTCCTCCATTCATAAGAAACTAAGTTGAGACCGTATCTAGTGTATTTCCTCCATGTCAATTACAAAGAAGTGACGCTTTGACATTGATAAGAAAGAAATGGTGGAAGTTATGTATTATCTTTTCTCAAATTGAATTCTTTGTACGTCAGGTATAATGCTTGATAATTTGGTGTGAAGCTGTATACGATTGCTCTATGTGTGTGTGTTTACATGGAGACTTGAGTTTTTATTTTATTTTATTTTTGGTTACAGTGGGCTGATAGAGAAGGAAAGACCCCCCTCATTGTGGCGTGCATGAATCACGAATTGTTTGATGTTGCCAAAACTCTGATTGAATTGGGTGCCAATATCAATGCTTACAGTCCTGGTATGCTTATGAAAGTACTTACATTATTCAATGAGTCATTGGTTATTATTTTATAAATGGTAGTTGCTATTTGGCTATGTCATTTTTAAAAGTCAGTTATCTCGTTGCATAACATATACAAGGCTATTCATGTTTAATTTGATTCATATTTGAATTATAAACCAGTAATGATTAATTTATATTAATGCTACCAATAACAGAGAAAGGTAATAAGTTAAGCTTGTATGGAAGTTTAGCCAATAATACTACTATGAACATGTAAGTTGATTTCAATCTTCTTCATTATTTTTGTAATAGGGCGTCATGCAGGTACTCCTTTACATCATGCAGCAAAAAGAGGCTTGGCACAGTCTGTTAAGTTACTTCTTTCCCATGGAGGTTTGTAATAAACTAGTAATGTGGGTTATGTCTTTGTTGCTGTAATAAACCTATAAATTATCTACTAGTGTAACAATTATTTGTTGCAAATTGAAAGACCTAGTCTATTGATTCATGTTTTAGCAAAAGCTCTGGTGAGGGATGATGATTCTCAAACTCCACTTGATGTTGCTAGAATAAACGGGCATACCAGTATTGTTCGTGAGATTGAGGTATGCTTGACAGATGTAGAAGTAAAAAATTACTCAAAAGTTTTCTATCTGTATCTGTATGGTTTCATATGGTTAAAGTTTTACTTTTTATTTGTTGCATTTTAGAAAAGCATTTGCTATTTCTCTGGCTGGCTGCGGGAATTTTATGGTCCAGGCTTTCTTGAAGCATTAATGCCTCTACTGTTATCAAGAGAAATGTTTGTATAGTGTTCATTTTTTATTTTTTGTTAATTCATTTCATGTTATGCTCTTTGCATAGAATCATTTTTCTTGTAAAAACAATGTTATGTCATTAATATTCCAGCACCACTGGGACTTTGCCAATGCAAATTATAGATTCAAAATCTACTCTTACTTTCAAAGGGAAATTTGAAGTGTTCTGTTATTATAAACAATGCATATACATATGCACTGATTAGAGTTCATTACTTGCAGTTGGGTTGTTGTTATACCTTGGGGTTCCAGTAATTCTACAATGCCTCGCAAAATGGAGCTCTTCATTTATCCTGATTTGCAGGTACAGCAGAACGTAATTGGGGAGCTTTTTGGTAGTATTATGACCTGAATTTCATTGTTTGTTGAAATATATTGTCTTTTTTGTTGCCAAAACCTGTTATGAAATTGTATGATGATGAGAGAGATTACCACAGTGTGGCTAGCATGATCCCAAGTATGGCTTAAAAAGTAGAAGTGTAGTATGATCCTAAGTATTGATAATTCTGTTGACATTCCCTCCTCAAATTGGAGCATAGATGTCCCTTTTGCCTTTCTTGCATGCAATGATAACTGTGAGCATGTGTCTTAGCCTTTCTTTCTAGGTATTCACTTGGTCACTTAGTTGCTCACCTGTTTGTACTTAAAAGGCACGAATTAAATTGAAAATGTTCTATGATAGAAGAAACTAAGAAAGGCTTCTTATCTATTTGCCTTATTAGTCCCTTTTCTTTTTTTAATCTCTTTATTCTATTTTTGTGTCATTTAGGGAGATTTTTTATGGAAAATATTTTTTTATTGGTAAGTAACACACACACTCTGTCGGTCTTGAACGCATGACTTTACCCTTCTTATTATTAAGGGAGGAGGAAATGTCATTTGAGCTAGAGCTCATTGGCAAGTTTTGATGGGAAATCTTGTCTACCATACACATCTCCCTCATCCCTTTATTTTTATTTTTATTTAAAATAAGCAATATTCCTTAATTTCATTTAAATTTAAATTAACTTTTTGGGTAAAGGAAAGGTGGGCTTTGATGGATGGTTTACTCAATTCAGTCCTTGTTCAGTTGCCCAGTCCTCCTCAAGATAGATACCAATAACTATGACGGCATCATGTATTCATACTTATTGTCATTGAAAATGTTGCTATCTATCAGTTATGAGAGAAAAGTCCTGATTTAAGGATCCAATACAACATGCTTATAGGTTCATCTCATGTGTAAAAATTCATGTCCCAAAATGGTCCCTTTCCACTTTTTAATAGTTCCCTTTAAGTAGATAATGACAGTGTTAGTTGAACTAGCATTATCCACCATCGTAGTGAAAATGCCATCAATATTCCTATAGCAGAGAAGGATGAAGCACAAAGATAATTACCCATTCTCATGCCATGTGGCAGTGCCAAAGAACCACATAAATAAGTGAGAAATTTATTTCTGCAGCAACAATAATCAATCAGCCACCAGCCATCAACAGGACTGCTGAGTGTGGCTCTACCAACTCAAACACTACAATTTGGATCCAAGTAAGATTTTTAGAAACCAAATGATGCATTTAAGAGGTAGTTTAAGATCCTTATAGAGGGGGAAATCCTCACTGGGAAAACCATGATGAGCTAGCAAAGCCCCTCTCTGGTGGAAAATCTCGAAAATTTGTTGAGCCATCATTACAACAACCTCAAATACTGGTTGGCTAGAAGCTGAACTTGTAGATTATTTCCTTCTAAGAGTTGTGTAATATGTCTTATGGTTTGTTCTTCAAATTATAGGAACTTTCTTACACTTTCATATGCTACTGTCATTTATTTGTTTCAAACTGTAATTTTGATCAATGAACAGACAGCACAGCCTTGTACAGTTATTGCTCTTTGGAAGGCCAAAATTGAGGAACCCAAGTTTCAGCAAAAGGATCCGGAACTCATTATATTTGACCAGCCTACTAGTAATTTCTTGCCGATGAAACTATTTTCTCTGGATCATTTATAATGGAAATATTTTTTACATAAATAATTAATTTATGTGGACCCTGAAGATTCTCTATTTTTAATGATTTTCTTGTGATATAAATGCTATTATCATGATGTCTTAGTCTAAAACTTTTTTGCTTTCTTTTATGGAATGGGGGATACCTATCTTTTTAGTAGATATTTTGTAAACATAGAACTGAAGCAAACGGTGCTGTAGTCTTGTGACCTGGTTTGCTCTTAGCATGCCTACCTGCACGGAGAAATGGAACTTTTGAATACTGAATTGGCTGTTTTTATCTTTGAAGTGATGATAATCATGTAAGTAGCATGTCACCTCTCTAGTGCAGGTAGCAATATCTTAAACCTGGCATACCTTTAAAAGTGAATGTGTCTAACCATTTATTTTGGCATTCTGATGGTCTCACTTTCATTTTTATTTTTTTACTTTAAATTATTATCATTAAAAAAAAATAAGTTGTACTTGGTATCTGCACATGGACACATTTTTGCGCCTCAGAAAAGTGAGAAGCGATATGGTTCCAAAGTTTTAATAAACAATTTTCATACATCTTTACACAAATGTTTAATGTTCTTGTAGACTCTTGCTTTTATAGCTTCCTTTTGTCATTAATTTAATTTAATGAGAAAGGGACATCATGATGGGCTCATTTAGCAACTCTAAATTGATAGAACTGCTCCAGTTAAATTTTTACTTTTTTGAGTTTGTCCCTAAATGATCAATAGTTGAGACTGTGACAACTAAAATATGATCAGTCAGGGCATGTGCTACTGAGCACAGTTTATGCTTCTTGTTTTGAAACAGCATATACTTAATGTCTGTTCCCCTTTCTGAGCTTTTCTTGTCTATTGATCATATCTTTCTTTATCAGGAACTCGGAATACACTTACATCTCCCTTTGAGGGTGATAAACAGCAACTTCAACAACTTTATAATGCATGCATAGGAATTCCTCAGGTAAATCATCATAAACTGTTCACAGATTGTAGTTCCACTCACTAGTACATGCATGTTGCCTGTATTTTCACATGTCGCACATGATAGTTACATAGGCTTTTGAACTCTGTTGGTATGGATGACTGCTTACAGAAATTGAAACCATGTGCCTCAGTCTTCACTCTCGATAAAATGTATTCATATTTTCATCAGCAACATGGTGCCTTATGAAGGATAATTTGTCCTGTATACTACCAGGAATATGGTTATTTGTTTTAAGGATTTTTTTTTTTACCAAGACAAGCAATGATTGCATGATCATGTGGATTTTTAATTAACAAATAGGAATACATGATGGAGTATGTTTAAACATCCTCTTCTAAAACATATTAATGACAGATTAATTTGAATGCAAATTGCTCTCAGTTTTAATTATGAGACAGTCTACTTGCACGTTAATAGTAGCTAGTTTTAGGTGAGGATGTTGAATTGATCGTAGATCAGTCAATTGGGTGGGATGTAGGCTTGCCTAAGCTCATCCCAAATAAGTGTCTGCTCATCAAGCTCATCCCAGCCCAAATTCAGTTCTAAAGTTTACAGCTTCTGAGCTCAGCCCATTTTGTTTGGGCAAGCTTCTGGCTGAGTTTGGGCTGGCCTGTGATTAATACCACTAAAACTTAAGAGCACTAGCAATAGTGGTGTTAAATAGCTATTTTTAGCACCACTAAAACTCAAAATGTACTCTGCAATAGTGGAGCTAAAGCAATATTTTTTTTGCTACATAGCTACAGTGCACAACGTATTTTTTTTTTTTTTTAATTTTGCATTCACACTACTTTTTTTTATCTTTTATTCTTTATGCATTTCATTTTCCTTTCTCCGTGTCTCTCTCCTCACTGCCTCTCCATCTCTTCTTTCTTCCTCCACAAACCCATTGCCGATTTGCACGAGCCCAGCCGCCACAGACTCATCGCCGCCGAGCTAACCCATTTCAGCCTCTCTTCTCTATTTTCGTTGATTTGGCTCGTGTTTCGGCTTTGTGTTTCGGGCTATACTTGTGTTTCGGGCCTTTCAGCTTTGTGTTTCGGGCTTTTTTCGGCTTTGTGTTTCGGGCTGTGCTTGGGTTGTGCTGGGTTTTTGTTTTGGGCATGGGTTTCGGTTTCGGTGTGCTGATTTTTTGGATTTTTCTTTTTGCTCTTCTTCACTAGTTTTGATGGGCACGGCGGGGTTGTGTTTGTGTAGTGATTTTTATGGGTTTGATGGTGGTTGTGGTTGTGTGTTGGTGGTTGAATGAAATATTATTTTATTGTAGTGTTTATATTATTTTATTGTATTAAAAGCTAAAATAAAACCACTGCTGTAGAATGTGAGAAGGTAAAATAAATAAAATGACTTTTTGTAGTGCTAAAAAGCTAAAAATTTGGCCCTACTGCTATGGATACTCTAAGATAGATTTAATTCATGAAGTAATTTTAGCAAGGTATTTTGACCCCCAAGACATGGGTTTGTATTATGCGTCTTGACAAGCAAAAATCTTTTTTGTGATTAATTTATTTAAGGACCATTTATTGCATGTGTCCTAGAAGTCTTCCATAGACTCCAGTGTTAGACTCCGTTGGTTGAAAAAGGACTTCGAAAAAAACTATAGTTCCATCTAACTTTCTTGTATTATTGATCACATTGTTGTAAACATGTCCAATTTGAAAGGGCCCAATGATGGGAAACCATGTTTCAGTAATACTGGCGCTCCTCAACGAGCATTGTGGAACACATAAATGGTTGCCTTTGAATAGATACCATCATGAAATAAAAAAGAAAAAAGAAGATAAAGACGTTTAAGCACTCTTCCCATGCTTCGACAAAGTAAGGACCTTCACTTGCATGGTAGAAATCAAGGAATGCTGTTAGCTTAAAGCATTACAATCAATATCTAGCACCTTGTCAAAATTTGGCAAAGAGAGAGTGGGATCTTTAATCACCTTTTTCTTGATGATTTCAAAGTTCTTGTCAACTTTATTTGCCTACTTGAACTCCTTTCAAGTATTTGGTGGTAGAGGTAATGATGGTGCTGAATCCTTTGATGAACCACTGATAGGACGATACAAGACCATGAAAACTTTGAATGTCATAAAATGATTTTGGAGTAGGCCAGCTTGTGATTGATTCAGTTTTTGCTTGGTTCTATTTTTATCCCCTTGTTAGAAACGAAATGGTCCAAAAATACAAGGCCACGGTAGAGAAGTGGCACTACTTCAAGTTGCTGAACAACTTTTGTTCCTTTAAAAGTTTGAATACTTATTGAAGTGGCACTAATTGTAGATGTTCCTTTAAAGAACATAACAGTTACATAGTGTGGCATTTGAGTCCTTTTGTTTGTATCTATAGAAGCTATTATGCACAGCTAGGATCATATTGAAGTTTGCATCTCAATTTTCTTCCTGTAAGTAGAAATCTTGAACGCATTGTTTTACTTTCAATTATCAAATTCACCTTTGGTTTAGAAGTTATAAAAACTTCAGGATTTTCTTGATTTAGAACTGTGGAAGAGGTTCTCCATGAGGGGAAATTAGGCTTTGGAAGAGCCTGAAAAGCTAGTCATCCTTGCAAATGCGTCAGATGATGGATTAAATTTGAAAAGTTATCTGGTATCTTGTGCTTTCTTAATGTATATTTCCAAAAGAGTTGTGAGTGATATTAAAGGAAAGCAGGCTTCAATTGGATCTTGGAAAGGATGAAGAAAAATAAAAGGAAATCATTGAATTGCTGAGTTTCACTAAACATTTCATGAGATTACCACTTGTGTGTTATTACTAAACTCTTCATTTTTCAAGTTACTGAAAGCCATGGCAGTACTGGAGGTCCAGCACATTCAAATCATGAGGAAGAAGAAGAAGAAGCTCCAACGGCTAATCCTATCAAAACGGTGTCGTGTATAAGGCTGGGAAAACATAAAGGAAAATTAAAACAAAATGTCACCGTTTCTCATTATAAGGAACGGTGCCGTTTTGGTGTGTTTGTAATATTATTGGTTGTCGTAAAACGTTTTCCGGAAAATACATATTTTCCGGAAATGCTAATTTCCGGAAAAGGAAAATATTTTTGTGTGTTTGGTTGTATTTCAAAAAATTTTCCGGAAAATATTTTCTGGTGTTTGGAAAAGGAGGAAAACACAAACCCAGAAAAACACAAGCCACAACCTAGAAAAATCGCGATCTCGTGAAGGCGAGATCGCGATCAACGTCGCGGTCTCGTCGTCACAAGATCGCGATCAACGTCGCGGTCTCGCCGTCACGAGATCGCGGTCTCGCCGTCACGAGATCGCGATCTCGCCTTCGCGAGATCGCGATTCGCGAGATCGCGATTCGCGAGATCGCGCCGTCGATCACGATCTCGATCCGGTGCGATCTCGTCGATCGCGATGGTCGATCGCGCCGCTCGATCGACAATCGCGATCGTGCATCGCGCCGCTCGTCCACGCGGTGCGCTCGTCGGCGCGGTCGTCCCTCTCTCTCTCTCTCTCTCTCTCTCTCTCTCTCTTTCCGGAAGTGAATTGAAGTGAAAATGAAGGCAGAAATGGATTTCCGTGGTCAAAGGGAAAATTCGTGGTCAACCGGAAATCATTTTCCGGAAAATAATGTTTTCCGTGACAGCCAAACGCATGCATTTTCCGGAAAATCATTTCCGGAATCACTTTGAAGTCGATTCAAACGCAGCCTAAACTGTCAGTTGGTTAGTTCTGGTAGTGCACGTTTGTGGATCTGTTAGAGCACGTGTGTGGCAGTTCTCAATCTCCCTCGTGCTCTCTCTCTCTCTCACTCTGTATGTATAAATATAGGTTGTAGCCTCCATTGTTATTGTATTGTGAAATGTATTCAATGAGATAATTCTTGAAGAATTTTTCAGCTTCTTTTCTCTCTCTGTGTTTCTTTCTTTTCTCTGTTTTTCTTCTCAAAGTTTCTGTGATAGAAATTATAGATTTGAGAGAAGTTTTCAGTTACGCCTCCCCCAGTGCCTACCCAAACCTCAACTCCAGAAGCTGCACCTCAAACTGATGAGAGTGGCACTTATAATGGGTGTGGTGTACCTGACTCTGGCCCAGTTGGCAATCCAACTCAACATGCCCAAACCAGTGATAACATTTCCCCATCTGCTCCACCTCTTCCTGAGGATTTGGATGGAGCTTCTGTAACAAATGATATGAAAGATGAGGGCAGTTCTTCCTCATGTGCGATATGTTTTGAAGCTCCAATAGAGGGAGCTTGCATTCCCTGTGGGCTGTGGCCACATGGCGGGTTGCATGGCTTGTTTGAATGAGATCAAAGCCAAGAAAGGGGTTTGCCCTGTATGCCGAGGCAAGCTAAATCGGGTTGTCAAGCTTTATGCCGTCTGATAGGTGAATAGATTATGATTGGAGCTGGCCAGGTGGGATTGATTCAAGGTTTTCACATATTCATCTTAATATATGTGGATTTATCATGAGCTTGTAGCATGAATTTAATGAGGCTATGTATATAAATATGTACAGGGCAACAGGGCCATTGTTGGGCAGTCTGCATGGTTATAAGACAAGGCAGAGTTTTTATTTATTTATTTATTTTGTGAGTTTGTAACATCCATTTAATGGGGCACTGTGGATATAAGTGTAAGCCACAAGACCCATGCTGCGAATGTACGGTATAGCTAGGGAGGAACTTCCCCATACTACAAGCAGCGAACGTAGGCCGAAATTTTATTGCGCTAAAGTTAATTTATTAAATAAAGTTTTTTTACCTTAAAGAGGTCAGGGTGGGGACGGGTTCTACTTGCCCGGCCCTGCCTCGCCTTGAAAATATATATAATTTAGAGTTTTATATTCATACTTTAGTTATAACTAGTCAATACGTGGAAATATATAACTATTATGTAATGAAATGGAATATATAAAAAGTGTTGAGGGCTATTTGTGGAAGCCTAGGCAGACAAAAAGAAAGCTCAATAATAAGGGCAACAAAGAATTGATAAAATAGATGGTAAAAAACCATTAGTCCAAGCGGCAAGAATAATGGATCATAAGCCCAACAAATAAACAAATGAATCTTGAAGAGGTAAGCGGGCTCAAAGAAGCCAGGAAAGAAAGAAATAGCATCCCATGGGCAGTGTATGAGATAGAAAAGCGAGAAAGGGCCGCCGCAGGCTCAAGGCAATGCAAACTAAGAGAGTAAGGGGTTTATGACAGGCTCATGAACCCCAAGGATGAGAATAAGGTTATTGAGCCGGGGAAGTCCAATGAAGTTAGTAAAAAACCCATGAGAGTGTGGAATTAAGCAAACGGGCCGAGGAAGTCTAAAGAAAGCGATCGGGCCATGGATGCCCAAAGGGACATAGGAGCCCATAAGTAAAAGCAAAACAGTGCCCATGACAGGCCACTGAGAAAAGGAATAAACGGCTGGTCTAAAAGAGGTCCAACAGAATTAAGTTATTACGGTAGGAATAACAGTTCAACGTTGCAAGAAATAAAGAAAATCAAGAGTGGACCAAAGAAATGTAAGGTCCATCATCAGACAAAGCCCAACTCTTGAATGGAGCGGGAAACCAAAGAAAAGCCCACATAAAATGTCAGAAAACACAGGCAGAGAGTCTCCAGATCACGGCAGACGCATGAGCAGTAGGAAGACTCTTAGACATATCTGAAAGGAAAGCACGCGCAAGGCTTAGGCACCACCAGCCTATACCCAGCCAATATAGGACGTGGTGGGACCATGGGCCAGAGATAAGAGGTAAAGGGGGTATGGTTTGGTGGTGGAAAGAGGGAAAAAGATCTATTTTGCGGCTCCTGTCCAAGCCCTTTTGGGAGGTATGTCCTGCTGGGATGACAGACCACCCAAAAGATGCAAGTTTGAGGGGGGAACCGTTGGGTGCATGCCTTGAGAGTAGAGAGAGAAAGCATTTATACCGTGGCAATAAAGAAGTGCTACGGTAGACTGAGGAACGAAACACACCTGCCTTTGTCTAGCAAGGGTGAATGTCGCATAGACTTGGTGGTCGGCAAGTATGCCCAGACCAGACAAAGGCGGTTAAGGGGCAAAGTGGTAAAATATTGGTCACGGCAGGCACTATAAAAGGGCCCTTGCTGTGCCCTGAAAGGGGGATCGAAAAACAGAGCATTCACGGAGTAAAAAGAAAAACAGAGTAAAAAGAAGAAAAAAAAAAAAAAAAAGATAAGAAAGAAAACAGAGAAGAAAAGAGAGAAAATTAAGGAAAAATGAAAGGTAATACAGTGGGCATGCACCAATAGATCGGTTTTACTCTCTCCCCCTTCAAATCCTGCTCTCTTCCAAAACGTAACAAGGACTCCTTTTGGACAATAACCATTCAGGTCCGACTCCCTCAAAACCATTAATCCCCACAGCAGGATCTTTTCCTGGGAGATTATTTGCATTGAGAAGAGGCGTTCTCCCCTCTTTGGTTTTGCTTCAGCAGACTAAATTTAAAACTTGATTTATGCCCATTCTTGATTAGTTCATATTATTTTCTTTCTCCTTTACTTTCTCTGTGAATGACATTATCACAATTGTAATCATGTTTTATAAGTAGGGATTACATAGCCATTTATTTAAATAGTCAGGATACTCTGTTTTGGTTATTGTTATTATATCTGTCTGCCGTAACTCATCTGAAACAGTTCTACTTGCCGTAAGTCTACTCCTGGCAAACAAGGTATAAGTTTGTGCACAAACCAGCCTAAGTTGAGTTATAATTGGACCGGCCTCAACTCCCTTACTCAGAAAACATTCGGGCCCATTACCGCAGGAGGCAGCCCAGCCCAACGCACAATACGCACAAAAGGCCCCTGCAAAAAGTAACAATTGTTAAAAGTATTATTTATTTTTCTAAAATATTTCTACACGTATTTTTTATTTTTTTATCTCTACAAATTATAAATTATCATACTATTATTTTTTGTATGTTTGATTAATATTTTTTTTAAGGAGAACTATATTTTTCTAACTTCTGTTGTAGTGTGTTATATTTGATACAACTAAACTTCATAAATTTCAAATTTATTATTCTAATTTTTCAACTCTTAAGGAATGATGAGATTATCATAATAATATAAATTCATCACAAAATTACAACGTTATCTTAACCAAAATTAAGATGAAATAAAATGAATAAAAGATAGACTTTATAATAATTTATCACTCAAAAAATTGGTAGAAATTTTGAAATTCACAATCATGTAAATTATGTTTTGATATAAACTCAAATTTCTATTTAGGGGTGTGCATGGGTTGGGTCAGGTCGGATTAAGGGGATTTTTGACCTAACCCACCATGGTGGGTCAAAAAAAAATCAACTCATCACATAAGTCCAACCCAACCCACATGGGTTGGGTTGGGTCGAGTTGAACCCATGGGTTGGACAATTTTTTTTATTACTATTATTATTAAATTGAGCAGAAAAAAATATATCGCACTTGCCACCTGAGTTGATAAATAAAATATACATTAATATATAAACTAATATTCCAACTTAGTTGTAAACAAAATATGTATAAGTATTCAACTGAGTTGATAAAAAAAATATAAATGAATTAGTATCCTAATTCACTTATAAACAAAATATACATGAGTTCCTTACTCAGTTATAAAAAAAAATATATCTAAAATTTTAAATTTTTTATTAATTATATAATATATTTAAATATATATTAAAAGAATTAATAGAATTTTATATTGTATATGATAGTAGGAACCGAGGAAGTGCCATACAGTTAGTTTTTTTTTAAAAATTATTAAATATACAATATATTTTAAACATATATTAAAATATGGGTGGGTCAAGTCAGGTTTGGCGAGTTTGTAATTTTATGACTCAAACCCAACCCGACCCGCTATAAAAAAAAAAAAAAAAAAAAAAAAAAAAATTGTAACCCAACTCAACCCACCAAGCCCTAAAAACGGGTTGGGTCGGGTTTGGTAGGTTGGCGAGTTGGATGCAAACCCCTATTCCTATTTTCCTAAAAACTAAGTATAAGCTTTATGTCAGTGAACTCTTTTCAATTAGTTTAGGTGCTAGGGTTTTTCAAATTGTTCTTCTATCATTGAGGGTTTTTTTTTTTTTTTTTTTTTTTTTTTTTTTTTTTTTTTTTTTTTTTTTTTTTTTTTCTGCTCTTTAAATTGTCCCATGAGTTATTTTTTCTTTGATGTTGTTTGTTGTTTTCTCTTATGTTCACCATCATGAACACAATGTATTTTCTTTCATTTTTTCTTTCATCATGATTAATGTTACTCTTATTACCTAAAAAATAAATAATAATAAAAACTAAGTATTAACCCAAATCAAAATTCAAGCAAAGCTATATACAAAGGGAGAGTGAAGACTTTGTATTGGGAAATTAAAAAAACACAATACCAAAACACATTTAAAATAAAATAATAAAAAACCATCAATCTTAAATAGAATTATAAGAAAGAAAAAAAAAATCTACAAGAAAGGAGAGAGAGAGAGAGAGAGAGAGAGAGAGAGAGAGAACTTAAGATTTTTTGTGGGGAAAATATGAATTGAATGGAAGAAATGATATTGAATTTATACAAAATAAAATAGGAAGAAGAATAGTCAATATATAAGAAAGAGAAAATGATGAAGAAAGTGTAACAATAAAGTGAGAAAAGGTAAGGAGGGAGGGGAAAGGTTGAAGGAAGTGTAATAGTAAACGTGGACTAATAGGGAGAATAGTAGTAGTTTTTTTTTTTTTTTTTTAATTTTTTAGAATAGAGAGAATAAAAGTTTAGAAAGAGAAAATAAGGTAGAAAATAAGTGGATGATGTGGACATTGATGTGACTAAATAAGAGTGTAGTAACAATAAATGTTATACTTTAATTTTTAGATATACTAGTTGTTAACCCATGCGATGCACAAGAATAGCTACTGAATGAGTTTCAAGAAAAAAAAAAAAAACCATTATTTTTGAGTTGGAGCAGTAACTAGTAAGCAAAAATGTATGAAATTAAAAAAGAAAATGATATTGAAAGAAATAGCACAAATTTTTTTTTGAATCCCAAAATTTTATTAGTTAGGCAGAAAAAAGTAATGTTATTATTATTGTGGGGACCGGCCCAGAATAACAAGTTGGCTGGGCCTTGGGCCCGTCTGAGGACCATTCTGTCCGAGGAGACATCGCGGCCCATAATCCTTGCCCAATCCAACTGGGGCGAAGAAAACACGTCCGAGGAGTAATTCCTCCTCGGACATTTCAAAATCCAGGTCAATGATGCCTCCGAGTTACTGTAGCCCTCACTCCAAACACATAAGAAGAAAGAAGGCTCAAAATATCCCAGTAAAGACTGTCACCACCACATTAAATGCACCACAACTACTCTCCTGACCGCATTAATGGAGAGAAGACCCCTGAACAGTGTTACCTTGGTCACTGCAAGTCTGCAACTCACAAAGAACTGGTAAGAGCGTCTGATGGGACAGGTGCTCAAGTGGGGGTGTGGATAATCAACAAGTGTAGGGCCCAGATAATAAAAAGGGGCCTATATAATATGTAAGAGTCCCTCAAAAGGGGGGGACGGAAAAAGGGGGGAGAGAGAAGAGAAAAGCAAGGATTCATTGTATGAATGCATAGCCATGAATAAAACTTCCACTTTCACATCCGTTTTCTTGATTCACGTTTCTACATCTGCCAAGAACATGCAACGAACCGTCTAAGCCAACTGGAACCGAGTTCTTCAGCCCATACTCTACAAAATTCATTGTGTGGGACTTCTTGGGCCAGGGCCTGAACGTCCAAGACCGGGTTAACTAAAATCGTGTCCCTACAATTGGCGCCGTCTGTGGGAAGAACTAAAGTATCAGTTAGCACAACGGTCGAGCATGGCAGAACTAGGTCCATACTAGGAGAATCCTCACCAAGCTAACTCCCAACAGACACAACCCATTGAGTCCCAGAGGCAAAACAACCCTGCCAACCCAAGCGGCAGAGGGAATCGTGAGGGAAGCGTGCATACTATCCAGAAGAGTCAGAGTCACACTTAGATAGGTAGTCACGTATCCCGGAGGTGAAATAGTCATCAGGCCATGCAGCGAGAGATAGATGACTTGAAAAGGAAGTTACGATGTGTGCAGCGAAAACGATCTCCCTCTAGCTCAAATGAGTCCTCTGATGGGGAAGATGCGAGTTACCGACAGAGGTCAAGGACCCCCCCAAGTGAAACATTTTCTTACGAAAGGGAACCACGCCCTGTACGGAAGTATGAGAGTCCATCCAGCAAGGGTTCGGGAAATGATGCTATGAAGAGGGCGTTAGACCAGATTTCAAGGTCACCCTTCATGTATAGAATCGAAGGGGCTAAGCTGCCTTAACGCTTCAACCAACCAGCGTTTGCCATCTATAATGGCCGAGCAAACCCAGTAGAGCACGTGAGTCAGTTTAACCAAAAAATGGCTATCTACTCGCAAAATGAAGCCCTGATGTGCAAAGTCTTCCCATCCAGCTTGGGACCAATGGCGATGAGGTGGTTCAATAGCCTAAAGACAAATTCCATAGGCTCGTACAAGCAGCTCACTTAGGCTTTCTGCTCCCGCTTTATTACAAATACCAGAGTCCCTCGACCCCTTAGTTCGCTATTATCCTTATCCATGCACGAGGGAGAGACCCTGAAAGCATATTCGGATAGATATTGGGAGGTATATAACGAATTAGATGACAACCATGATGATGTTACTATCAGCACATTCAAAAGCGGTCTCCCCACCGAGCACGGCTTAAGGAAATCTCTCACTAGTAAACCAGTTGCCAACGTTCATCAGTTGATGGATAGAATCGACAAGTACAAAAGGGTGGAGGAAGATTAGCTGCAAGGAAGGGGAAAGGAGAAGATCATTCCCCCTAAAGCAAATGATTTTAGGTCGGAACGGTATAACCATAACCAGCCGAGGAGAGATTTTTCGCGACAGGCTGGACAGAGTAACACGCAAACGGTGAATGCCGTGTTTAGGGAGCCAATACAACAGGTGCTGGAGAAAGTAAGGAACGAGCCCTACTTCAGCCGGGAAAGATGGCTGGAGACCCTTCCAAACGTAACCAGAACCTGTATTGCCACTATCATCAGGACCATGGGCATACCACTGATGATTGCAAGAATCTATGGAATCATTTAGATTAGTTGGTCCGAGAAGGGAAGCTACGCCATCTTCTGCACCCCTCGAGTGGCCATCCCGGTCAAGCAATGCAAGAGCCTCGAAAGGATGTTTCATTAAGACCCCCCATCGGAACGATACATGTCATCCTTGCCACACCAGGAAGAACTAGGCCACCCCCTTCTAAGGTACTGGCTGTTGGTCGGCTCCCCTCCGAGGACAGGCAAAGGGAACCTAAAAGGTCTAGAAAGGGAAGCTCTTTGATACTAGGATTCTTGGACGAGGATAAGAGAGGAACTATCCAACCTCACGACAATGCCTTATTGGTTACGTTAAGAATCGGAGGCTTCGATGTGAAAAGGGTGTTAGTAGACTCAGGAAGTGCAGTAGAGATAATGTTCCCTGATCTATACAAGGGGCTGAACCTGAAGCCGGAGGATTTAACAGCTTATGACTCCCCCCTTATCAGCTTCGAAGGGAGGACTGTTACACCAAAAGGGCAGATCAGACTACCCATACAGACTGGATCGGAGGTGGTGGAGGTAAATTTTATCGTGGTCGATGCGTACTCACCCTACACAACGATAGTTGCCAGGCCATGGATCCACGCCCTAGAAGCCGTATCCTCCACACTTCACCAAAAAGTAAAATACCCATCCGGAGGTCAAGTAAAAGAGATTCGTGGAGATCAGGCCATGGCCAGGCAGTGTATGGTAGCCGCCATCTTACATCGGTCCCATGCTGAGTCCTCGGCCTCTAGGAACTTATAGCAACCAGCCGCCTCGGCAGGGCAAGACAATGAGCTAGCCGAGGAGATAAGGTGTGAAAGTTTAGAGAAATTCACTGTCAACGACGACCCGGAGAAATTTTTCCAAGTCGGCTCCGAGTTGCCTTCTCAAGAAAAAGAGGAACTGGTCGGATTTCTCAGAAGAAATGTCAATGTGTTTGCGTGGGACGCCTACAACGCCCTGGGAGTTGATCTTAGCCTTATTTGTCACCACCTGAACGTTAACCCATCTTCCACTCCGAAGAAGCAACCACCCCGTCGCCCCTCAAAGGAACATGCTAGTGCCGTAAGAGACGAAGTAGCAAAACTGAAAAGAGCAGGGGTTATTAAAGAGGTCTTTTACCCCAAATGGTTGGCAAACACGGTGGTGGTAAGGAAGAAAACAGGGAAGTGGAGAGTCTGTGTGGACTTCACGGACCTAAACAAGGCGTGCCCGAAGGACCCATTTCCCTTACCTCGAATTGACCGATTGGTGGATGCAACCGTGGGCCACCCTCGAATGAGTTTCCTGGACGCCTTCCAGGACTATCATCAGATACCCCTCGCGTTAGAAGATCAGGAGAAGACGGCTTTCATGACACCCATTTGAAATTATCACTATAAGGTGATGTCGTTCGGACTAAAGAACGCAGGGTCAACCTACCAAAGGATGATGACCAGGATGTTCGAGCCACAGCTGGGCAAAATCATTGAGGTTTACATAGACGATATGGTTGTAAAAAGTAAAATGGTGTCCGAGCACGTGAAAGACCTTGAGATCATCTTTACTATCTTAAGGGAGCACAAGTTGCGACTTAATGCTTCCAAATGTTCATTCGGGGTCGAGTCCGGGAAATTCTTAGGGTATATGGTAACCCACAGGGGAATAGAAGTAAGTCCCGACCAAATCAAAGCAATTAACAGCCTACAGGCTCCTCGGAATCCGAAAGAAGTGCAGAAACTCACTAGCATGATCACAGCATTAAACAGGTTCATATCACGATCAGTGGATCGATGTCGACCTTTCTACCTCTTGATAAATAAGTGGAAAGGGTTTGAATGGTCGGAGGATTGTGTTCGGGCCTTCCAGCAACTTAAAGAATACCTGTCACGACCACCCATCATGTCCAGCCCCGAGGCAGATGAGGTGTTGTTTGCCTACATTGTTATAGCTCCCCATGTTGTAAGCCTGGTACTGATACGGGATGATAATGGGGTGCAGCGACCGGTTTATTATGTGAGCAAATCATTACATGAGGCCGAGGTGCAATACCTACCTTTGGAAAAAGCAATTCTGGCGATAGTACACGCCACACGGAAGCTCCTTCACTACTTTCAGGCGCATACGGTCATTGTTCTAACCCAGCTTCCTCTTCGAGCGGTGCTTCGAAGCGCCGACTACACAAGAAGGATCGCCATGTGGAGTGCGCTTTTGGGGGCCTTTGATATTAAATATATGCCCAGATCCTCCATCAAAGGTCAGGTCCTCGCAGACCTGGTCGCAGAGTTTGCTAAGCCCTCTGTAGGAACAATAACCGAGAAGAAAGACATGGATGGAAAATCGGTTGGTACAATTTCAGCAGGGGAGACCTTGCATTCGAAGGTCTACGTGGATGGCACGGCCAATCAGAGAGGATCTGGAGTTGGGATAATTTTAATATTGCCGGACGGTGCTGCCATTGAAAAATCACTGAGACTCGGGTTCTCGGCTACGAACAACGAGGCCGAGTACGAAACCTTACTTCAAGGGATGACGATGGTTCAAAGATTGGGCGGAAGGGTAATAGAAGCATTCTCGGACTCTAAATTGGTCATCGGCCAAGTGATGGGTGAGCTGGAAGCTAGAGATGCTAGGATGTAAGAGTATCTAGGACAAGTCAAATGCCTACAGTCGAGTTTTGAATCCTTCAATCTGACACACGTTTCTAGAAGCATGAACACCCATGCAGACTCGCTGGCCACTCTCGCCACGTCCTCGATGCATAATCTGCCGCGAATGATCCTTGTCGAAGATCTAGTCCAAGCGAGTCCCATTAAAAGAGACCCGGCCCAAGTCCATCGATCAGAAAGAATCCCAGCTGGATGGATCCCATAAAAAACTTCCTCCAAAACGACATCCTACCGGAGGGAAAATTGGAGGCCGAGAAGATATGAAGGAATGCTCCTAGGTTCTGGCTATCGGAGGACCACAAACTGTACCGGTGCTCCTACTCTGGGCCATACCTACTCTGCATACATCCAGAAGAATCCGAGTCTTTACTTGAAGAGTTACACGAGGGGATTTGTGGAAGTCACACTGGAGGAAGGTCGCTGGCACACAGGGCACTCACCCAAGGATACTGGTGGCCGAACATGCAAAGAGAGGCCCAACAATACGCCAAAAAATGTGATCAGTGCCAGAGATTCGCCCCAAATATCCACCAGCCCAGAGGGGTCCTCAATACCCTCTCCAGCCCCTGGCCATTCGCACAATGGGGTCTTGATATTGTCGGTCCTTTCCCCAAAACTGCGGGGAACAAGAGATACATAATAGTTGGAACCGATTACTTCACCAAATGGGTGGAGGCTGAACCTTTGGCCAACATTAGAGATGTGGATGCCCAGAAATTCATCTGGAAGAACATCATTACCCGCTTTGGAACTCCACACACACTCATTTCGGACAACGGTCTCCAATTCGACAGTAAGAACTTTAGGGAGTATTGCCGCGAGTTTGGGATCATGAACCGATACTCCACTCCCGCCTACCCCCAAGGAAATGGGCAGGTCGAGGCCGTGAACAAGGTCATAGTGAATGGACTGAAGAAAAGACTGGATGAGGCAAAGGGGAGATGGGTAGAAGAGCTCTCACACGTCTTATGGACCTATCGGACAACGCTGCGATGGTCAACCGGTGAAACCCCCTTTTCGATGACTTATGGGGCTGAGGCCGTGTTCCTAATCGAGAAAACTTTCCCACACTAAGGTCTAACTCATTTACCCCAAAAAGTAACGACGAGTTATTGGGAAGAAGTTTAGACTTAGCCGAGGAAAGAAGGGAAAAAGCAACGATCCATATGGCCTATTATCATCAGAAGCTGAGACAAGGATATGATGCCAATGTTAAACTGCGACCTTTAGGTTCGGGTGATTTTGTGATGAGAAAGATTCTCGGCAGCGCAAAAAACCCCTCTTGGACAAGCTGGGGCCCAATTGGGAAGGACCGTATCGCATCACATCTGTGGCCGGGATAGGCGCTTATTATCTAGAAGATTTGGATGAAAAAACTGTATCTCGATCATGGAATGTAAATAACCTAAGAAGATACTGTTATTAATGAAAATGGCTTTGCCCATGTTTTGTTCCGTGATTATCCTGTGCCCACTGGTCTATTTCCAACTGTTCAAAATTTTAAACAGAACCTAAGTCCTACATGGTTCCTCGGACCACAGACTTAGGGGAAATTATCACTTATGACAACTGTTCAAAGTTTTAAACAGAACCTAAGTTCTGCATGGCTCCTCGGGCCACAGTCTTAGGGGAAATTATTACTTATGTAATTTATTCAAGTTTTAAACAGAACCTAAGTTCTGCATGGCTCCTCGGACCACAGACTTATGGGAAATTATCACTTATGGCAACTGTTCAAAGTTTTAAATAGAACCTAAGTTCTGCATGACTCCTAGAACCACAGACTTAGGGGAAATTATTACTTATGCAATTTATTCAAGTTTTAAACAGAACCTAAGTCCTGCATGGCTCCTCGGACCACAGACTTAGGGGAAATTATCACTTATGACAACCGTTCAAAGTTTTAAACAGAACCTAAGTTCTACATGGCTCCTCGGACCACAGACTTAGGGGAAATTATTACTTATGCAATTTATTCAAGTTTTAAACAGAACCTAAGTCCTGCATGACTTCTCGGACCACAGACTTAGGGGAAATTATCACTTATGGCAACCGTTCAAAGTTTTAAACAGAAACTAAGTTCTGCATGACTCCTCGGACCACAGACTTAGGGGAAATTATTACTTATGCAATTTATTCAAGTTTTAAACAGAACCTAAGTCCTGCATGGCTCCTCGAACCACAGACTTAGGGGAAATTATCACTTATGGCAACTGTTCAAAGTTTTGAACAGAACCTAAATCCTGCATGGCTCCCCGGACCACAGACTTAGGGGAAATTATCACTTAAGGGGAATCATTTCAAGGTGCGCGTGCAGTCTAGCATCATTGCAACCCTTATTCAAATTCACTGCACGGCATCCTTTTTTTTTCTCGACCGTTTATATTTATTTATATCATTGCAAACGTTAAATAAAGGGATGGTACCAGCATACATCTATAGAAAACAAAGAGAACACTCTATATTAATATTCCGAGGTCAATACAAAGAGAGGTCCTTACAAAAGAACACAAAAAACAGGACGACTCTCATTCAAAAAAAAAAAAAGGGGGAAGTACAAAAATTAAAAGCCTAAAAGCTAAGCCTTAGCAGGAGGATCCTTCTTCTGCTCTGACTGAGGAGGAGGAGCCTCGAAGATAGAGTCCATGGCAGGATCCTTCGCTTTGTCAAGCACAAGGATGGCATCAGGCACTGCCAAGTCCTGCTCAGAAGCTGCTTGGGCGCCCTCAGGATTCTCTCGGATCTCCTGAGGATAGAAGACGTTCTCAGGCAGTCTTAGCGCCGAATCCGCAGGAATTCCTGCAGCATCAAAGGCGTGAGCCCATGAGATGCTGCAGTAATCCCTGCACACCTCGGGGATTTCCTCGTATAGCCTGGCCTCCGTTTCTTGGATCCCAAGCTGATGAGAAGCTTTCTTTTCAGCCTCTGTAGCCTCCCAGATCAGCTGGGCCTCTTCTTTAACCCGCCGTATCTCATCCTCAGCTTTCTGCAGAGCGGCCTTAAGTTCCAGTACATTCTATTTCTCAGTAGCAAGACTGGTTTCAGTTACGTACAATTTCTGGCGCTGATCCTCTGCTTGGGTTTCAGCACTCTTTAGGCCAGCCTCCGCGCTCTTGCGCTGTTTCTCCGACTTTTTGAACTTCTCCGTCAGTTCAAAGATTTCTTACTTGAGGGATCCCACGGTCTTCTCCACCTCAGTCCGAGATTGAACCTCAGCTTCAGCCAAGCTGCGGTTGCTGCGGCAAAACTCCTCAGCCACAAACACCTGCTAGGTGATCTGCCAATAAAAGAAAACCGAAGTTAAAATAGAATGCAACAATGTTGATGGCTTAATAAAAGGGTGCAAGAATGGCTTACCATCGCAAGGTCCCTCTTAAGGGACAAAAAAAGCTCAGGCCGGGAGAACCGCCTGTAGGCCTCCATATCCCGAGGAAGGAACACTAGCTGCTCTAGGGCCTCAGCTATGTAGCCTACTCTGCCCCTGTTGTACTCTCGAACCGAGGTAGTATAGGGGATAGCAACCCCGTCTAGCTCCATCTTCGGACTCCATGCGCGGGGATTAACGCGCACCTCAGCCCGATTCTCCTCATCCCGGCTCTCCATGGAGTTAGCCCTTTTACTCCTCTGTCCCCGAGTGGCTTTTTGCTGCTTGGCCGGGCCCCCGGCCACTTCACCTTCCTCAGGAACGTCAACCTAGCCTTTTCTTTTTTAGGTCAGGGTTAACCTTGAGGCCAGGGTCGGAAGGAACCTGAGGGGCGGTTGGGGGAGGGTTCTGGGCTTGTGACTTAGCCGGCGCCTTCGAAGACTGACCCTTTCCTCGGCTGGACATTAGTTCTCGTAAAGATTTTCCCTTGCCAGCCATATTACCTACTCCCTCGTCTGAAGAGTCGTCCGAGCAAGTTATAATGATTGGAGCGCCAACCACGGAGTTTCGATCCTGCTCTCCTTTAGGGTCCGAGAGCTCAACTACTGAGGCTTTGTCAACCTCCTCTTCAAAATAAAACTCGTCTATTTCCTCCTCAAGGGAAAGACGAGATGATTCAGCCTCTTCCTCAGCTGGCACGGCGGCTTCAAGGTCATCTGGAGGCAGTTGCACGACCGGTGGAGGATCCCAAACACCAGGTAGCACGACTGGCTTAAGATCTACTCGGGCCAGAAACTTAGGCTTGGACACGTCAATCCTAGCCAACCGGGGGCTACCAGCTCTAATGGCATGGCCAATGGCTTGGAAAGCACGGGTTAGTGGTTGATAGCTCAGAACCAAATGACACGCACGCAGCTGCCCGTCCTTGTGGACGTAGATCTCTGACCTTAAAAGATAGTTTAGGGCCGGAACGTTCATGTGGCTCAGCTTGGGAGCAACCAAAGCTCTATCTGCAATACAGCTGAGAAGGAAATTAGAATTAAACTACAAAATTTATGACAAGCAAAAAAGAGAGTAAATCCGAGAAGCTAAGCCCCTTCCCTAAAAGGATTGGGCCTAAAGGCGCCGCACCTGGAATTCCTGCCCGAGTTGGACAATGAAAACCATCGCTCCATTCTCCTGAGGCAATGAGGAAGTCATCCTTCATAGTCTTATTGGATATAGGGAGACAGGAGATTAGCCTAACCACCTCGGATCGAGATTTAAGGTAATATCCTCCGTTCTCGACATAGTGGCACTCGTACATGTGTACCACATCATGCCAGGTCAGACCCAGACCTATTCGCTCGTTCAAGACATCTATGCAGCCTAATACCCTGAACATGTTTGGAGCGCACTGGTGTGGTGTCAACCTATGGTGGAACAAGTAGTCCTGGGTAATCCTACGCATGGGAAGTGTCATTCCCCCTTGTATAAAAGCAACCATGGAAATGACCAATTCACCCACGTCTCTATCTAACAGTACTCCTTCTAGGGGACGGTACCGCAGAACCACCCCCTGCGAGATATGGTATTTTGCCCTAAAAGCCTCCATGGCGGCCGGAGTGTCTACTAGGTTTTTGAATCTTCCCATCTAAGCTGAACTGGAGGAATGGAAATAAAGACCGAGGAGAAAAGTAAAATCCGAGGAGAAAATCGAAGCGACAAAGCGAACGGAACTTACGGATATCTTCACAAATGACCGGTAAAGTGATCAAAAATCTCCTCTAGGAAGGGCGCTTCGCAGAAACTATTAAAGAGATTTGAAGAACGGAGGTGCTCAAGGATTTCTGGGCACTGGAGTTCTCTAGAGCTCTCTGTTCTGATGTGCGGATAAAAAAGAAAAAAAGGAGCCTCTCAGGTGCCTTATATAGCAGGAGGGAGAGAGAAAAAATCCCTCCCGCTCACAAATTCAAGGAGCAATGCTAGCCGTTAGATCCACATCTCGCCGCTAGATGAAGGAGACATAAAGCTGTCTGGAGTAAATGGTCGCGCCTCGTAAATTGTGGCACGTCAAAAGTAACCGCCCACGCACGCGGACCAAGATTTCATCCGTTCCATCCTTTATGAATGTCAAAACCCTGCTTTTCTCCTCGGAGGGAGATCAAAACCGGAGTTTTGAGGGGCTATTGTGGGGACCGGCCCAGAATAACAAGTTGGCTGGGCCTTGGGCCCGTCCGAGGACCATTATGTTCGAGGAGACGTCACGGCCCATAATCCTTACCCAATCCAACTGGGGCGAAGAAAACACGTCCGAGGAGTAATTCCTCGTCGGACATTCCAAAATCCAGGTCAATGATGTCTCCCAGTTACTGTAGCCCTCACTCCAAACACGTAAGAAGAAAGAATGCTCAAAATATCCCAGCAAAGACTGTCACCACCACATTAAATGCACCACAACTACTCTCCTGGCCGCATTAATGGAGAGAAGACCCCTGAACAGTGTTACCTTGGTCATTGCAACTCACAAAGAACTAGTAAGGGCGTTTAATGGAACAAGTGCTCAAGTGGGGGTGTGAATGATCAACAAGTGTAGGGCCCAGATGATAAAAAGGGGCCTATATAATATGTAAGAGTCCTTCAGAAGGGGGGGATGAAAAAAGGGGGGAGAGAGAAGAGAAAAGCAAGGATTCATTGTATGAATGCATAGCCATGAATAAAACTTCCACTTTCACATCCGTTTTCTTGATTCACGTTTCTACATCTACCAAGAACATGCAACGAACCGTCTAAGCCAACTGGAACCGAGTTCTTCAACCCATACTCTACAAAATTCATTGTGTGGGACTTTTTGGGCCAGGGCCTGACCGTTCAGGATCGGGTAATCGGGTTAACTAAAATCGTGTCCCTACAATTATTATTTTTTATTTTTTATGAAAAAGTAATGTTGTTTTATTTATTAGTTTTTGTTGTATGTATGGGTATATATAATATAGGTTGTAATATATATGCCAAAAAGTGCATATTGGGCGAAAATGTGTATATTGAATGAAAAATGTGTCTATTGATCGGAAAAGTGTCTATTGGGCAGAAAAGTGCCTACTAAAAGGTGTCTATTGGACGGAAAAGTGCCTACTAAAAGGTGTCTATTGAAAGGTCATAACCCTTCATATTGGATATACAAAAAGGTGTCTATTGATCGAAAAGATGCCTATTGGCCAAAAATGTGTCTACCAAAAGGTGTCTATTGAAAGGTCATAACCTTTCATATTGGATATACAAAAAGGTGTCTATTGATCGAAAATATGCCTATTAGCCAAAAATGTATCTACCAAAAGGTGTCTATTGAAATGTCATAACTTTTCATATTAGATATACAAAAAGGTGCCTATTGATCGAAAAGATGCCTATCGGCTAAAAATGTGCCCACTAAAAGGTGTCTATTGAATGATCATAACCTTTCATATTGGATATACCAAAATGTGCCTATTGACCAACAAAGGTGCCTATTAAAAAATAAAAAGTTACAAATGTTCGATATTTTAAAATATATATGTGGGATTAATTTATGTAACCACAATAAGGAGCAATCATCAATCGTTTCAATCTTATATTATCTATATTTATATCATATATATATAGATATATATATATATAAATAGATAGATGTACATTTTTTTTTTCATTTTAAAAATATTTAGTACTTTCATGGTCGTCATTTTCATTTATATTTCAAATAATTTATCTCTTCAATATTGAAGTTGATGGTGTTATGAAATAGACCAACTCCTGAAACTCGTCCATATGGCTCGTCCTAAGGAAGAGTTGACTAGCTTAGATCATGTTCGTCCAAGGATAAGCTTGTCCGTCCGTGAAGTAGGTTGGACGAGCACCTTGCGTCCTAAACGTAATCCTTGTATACATACTCAAGACGACCTCTATTTTCCTGTCAAGCTACAAAACCGTTTCCTCAATAAGCGGTTATGGAAAACAGAGGCCAAATAAGATAACTTCCTTGACAATTATGGAAGTTACCTCCAAGTCTTCCAAACTCCACAACGGTAGAAGAAGTAACTGCCTCAGACAAGCATTATATAAGGGCTCTTCTACAGGAAGGTAAGGCATTCAGACATTTCCATACAAATTGGAATTCCAAAAATACTAACTTTACCATCGGAGGATTCTTGGCTGGTCTTCCCCAGTCTCCTCTAATTTTGTGTTCATCTTTTCAGGATATTCCAAGTAACATAGAGATCATCAACGCCCAAGACATTCAGCCTTACTGATTTCCTTGTGTTCATCAGTTGGCGTCGTCTGTGGGAAAGTTTTGTTAGATTTTATCTGAGTTCTACAATTCCTTTCTCTGACAAAAATGCTGCAATGGTTCGGACTAGATCAAGGGCTACTAGCCCAGGCCATCAAGAAAGTAGGGATGCTTCTAGTCATCCCCATCGCGATCGTTAATCTGCACCTGCCATGTAACCATCCTCTGTTTAACATGTGCAATCCATGGCAGCCGCTATGGTAGAGTTAACTCGTCAGAACCAAGCACTGACAAGGGAGATTAATCTTATGAGGCAACGGCATGAGGCATATGGGGAAGAACAAGACCAGAGCTAGGGAGATGGAAGAAATGCTGTGCTTGAAAGTCAATCAAGGGGCACCACATCAAGAAGGGTGCCACACTTGGAGAGAGAGATCGACCAGATGAGGAAGGTTATGGACGAAATGAGGGAGAACATGAGAAGAAAAAATCCTGTAGAGGACCTAGCTCATCGCACAGATTCCCCTTTCATGGCTTCCATTAATGGTCACCCCTTGCTTCCAAAATTCAAGATGCCTTCCTTGGATTCGTATGATGAAGCACGTAACCCACCATTTGATCACATTGCTACTTTTAAGACTACAATGCACCTTTAGGGGGTCCCAGATGAAATTATGTGTAGAGCCTTCCCTACCACCCTCAAAGGTCCAGCACGAGTGTGGTTTAGTAAAATACCCCTGAATTCAGTAAGTTCTTTTGAAGAATTGAGTAAGTTGTTCGTTAATAACTTCATTGGGGGATAGAGACACAAGCGTTATTTGTCCAGCCTGTTGACCATAGGACAAGGGGAGAATGAAAGTCTGCTGTCCTTTATCACTCGTTTCAAAAGGGAAGCCTTGATGGTGAAAGAGGTGGATGATAAGCTACTATTGGCAACCTTTCACAACGGGAATAATTCTGATTTATTTATCCACAAGCTTTATAAGAAGGAGCCTCAATCCATGGCTGAACTCGTCCATTCAGCCCAAAACTTTATGAATGCAGAAGATGCGATCATAGCCAAGAAGAGGAAGAGAGCTGAAAGAATGGAAGCAAACCCCATGCGCCACTCCAAGCAAGGCCCTCGTCCTAAAAAGGGATAGATGGAAGATAAAAAAGACTAGGATGGTAAGAGGGCTGGTCCTTCAGCACAGAGTCAACAATACACGCCACTGAACATACCGCTCGAACAAGTCCTTATGCAAATCAATGACGATCCTTCCTTGAAATGGTCGGAGAAAATAAAGGGAGATCCCAATAAATGTAATAGAAACAAGTATTGCCACTTCCATAGAGACCATGGGCACGACACAGGCAAATGTTACGATCTAAAACACCAGATTGAAAATCTTATAAGAGAAGGAAAGTTGAGAAATTTCCTTGGACGAGAGCATAAGGATGAGAAGTTGAAAGGGAAGGTAGAAGAGTCGTCGTGTCCCCCGCTTGGAGAGATAAGAGTTATTATAGGAGGAAGCTCAGCCGGTCAGTCGTCCATGTCCAGGAAGATGTATCTGAAAGTAGTGCAGAATGTTCAACTCTCTAGACGATCTCCAAGGATGATGACCACGGACGAGCAAGCAATCACATTCACGGATGCGAACGCTAAAAGAGTTCACCACCCCCATGATGATGCCATCGTTATTACTTTGCTTATTGCTGATTATACAACTAGAAAGGTGTTGGTGGACAATGGAAGTTCAGCAGATATTTTATATTACCCTCCCTTTCAGCAAATGAGGCTCAAACGAGACCAACTTTGTCCAGTAAACTCGCCCTTGGTAGGATTCGGTGGAATGAAAGTGCAGCTTGTAGGCACTGTCACTTTACCTATCGTGGTGGGGGCATACCCACAACAGGTAGCCAGGGACGTGAATTTCTTAGTGGTAGATTATTCATCCTCCTACAATGCCATAATTGGAAGACCAACTTTAAATAGTTGGAAAGTAGTTACGCCTACTTACCACCTGTCAGTCAAATTTCCAATGAAGTATAGGATAGGACAAGTGCAGGGAAATCAGCTGGCAACAAAAGAATGCTACCTGGCCATGTTGGCCATGGACGAGCAAGTTCAAACGATGAGTATTGAAGAAAAGAGAATGATGGCTAAACCCATTGAAGTATTGGAAGATATTTCTTTAGACGAGAAAAACCCTGAGAGGTACACCAGGGTTAGAGCAAATTTAGAAGAGAAGATTAAGAAAGATCTCGTCCATTTCCTAAGGAAAAGTATTGATGTGTTTGTTTGGAGTCATGAGTACATGCCGGGTATAGACCCTAGTATCATTACCCACTGTCTAAATGTGTATCCTTCCTCTAACCCTATACGACAGAAGAAAATGGTGTTTGCTCCTAAGAGAGACAATGCTATTAAAGAAGAGGTGCAGAAGTTGACTGTAGCAAAGTTCATTTGAGAAGTTTATTATCCAGACTAGTTGGTCAATGTAGTAATGGTTAAGAAGGCAAACAATAAGTAAAGAATATGTGTAGACTTTACCGATCTGAATAAGGCTTTCCCCAAGGACAGCTATCCATTGCCACGCATTGACCAATTGGTAGATTCCACTGCGGGTCACAAGCTGCTTAGCTTTATGGATGCTTTCTCCGGATACAATCAGATAAGGATGGATGACGCAGATCAAGAAAAGACATCCTTTGTTACAAGTCAAGGCTTATTCTGTTATAAGGTGATGCCCTTCGGTTTTAAGAATGCTGGGGCAACATATCAGAGGTTGGTTAACCACATGTTTCATCTGCAAATTGGGCGGAATGTAGAAGTCTACGTAGATGACATGCTGGTGAAAAGTCAGGACGAGGGACAGCATTTGGACGACCTGTAGGAAACGTTTAACACACTTAGGCAGTATAACATGAGGTTAAACCCTAGCAAATGTGTTTTCAGAGTGTCATCCAGGAAATTCCTGGGGTTTATGGTTTCACATAAGGGGATTGAAGCAAATCTAGACAAGATCCAGGCGATACTGAACATGAAACCTCCATGAAATATCAAAGAAGTCCAGTCTCTTACCGGACGAGTTGCTGCCCTCAACAGGTTTGTCTCTAAAGCTACTGATAAATGTTTGCCATTTTTTAACGTACTTAAAAAAGCATTTGAATGCACGGACGAGTGTCAAAAAGCCTTTCAAGACTTGAAAATCTACCTCACTACGGCTCCTTTACTAAGTCCATTTGTGCTGGGAGAGGAGTTGTATTTGTACTTAGCAGTTACCCTACATGTCGTTAGTTCAGCATTGATAAGGGAGGAAGGAAAAGTGTAAAAGCCCGTATACTATACAAGCAGAGCACTAAGGGGAGCGGAAGGACGATATCCGCTAATAGAGAAGCTGGCTTTTGCATTGATAACGGCTTTCAGGAAGCTAAGGCATTACTTCCAAGTTCATGTCATCAATGTCATGACCGATCATCCGCTCAAGAAAGCAATGAACAAGCTAGAAGCTACAGGACGACTGATCCAATGGGCTGTCAAGCTTAGTGAATTTGACATCAGATATCAACCAAGGCATGCAATAAAAGCTCAAACCCTCACAGATTTCATTGCAGAGTTCACTCCGAGTTATGAAGACTTAAGCGAGGTGGAGAATAGAAAGAAATGGATCATCCATGTGGATGGATCATCTACACAGCATGCAGGAGGAATAGGAGTTGTTTTACTATCCCCGGAGGGAGATAAATTGAAGTACAAGGTTCGTCTGCAGTATCAAACAACCAACAATGAAGCTGAGTATGAAGCCCTTCTTAAAAAGTTGGAGTTGGTTAAATCTGTGGAAGCAGAATCGATACTCGTCCTAGGAGACTCTCAGCTAGTCATAGGCCAAGTAAATGGGACATGTGAAGCCAAAGAAGAACGAATGAAGAAGTACCTTAATAAGGTGGTACGCCTTGTAAAGAAGTTTAAGGAAGCTCATTTCATTCAGATCTTGAGAGAAGAAAATATGGAAGCAGATACTTTAGCAAAAGAATCCTCAGCGAGCGAAGTAATGGACGAGTTTGATGAAATTCAATACCTACCCAGCATAGACTTTCCAGAGGTGCAGCAGATAGAGGGTGAAGAAAATTGGATGACTCCAATACTATCATACTTGAAGGACGAAAAGCTTCCAAAAGGAAAAGACGAGGCTAGGAAGCTCAGAGACAGATCAACCAGATACGTCCTCATGAACAAGGTACTATACAAAAGGGGTTTTTCACAACCTTATTTGAGGTGTTTAGCTCCGGATGAGGCCAACTATGTATTGAGGGAGGTTTATGAAGGAGCATGTGGCAACCATTCAAGAGCTAGATCACTTGTCCACAAAGTCGTCCGCGTAGGCTACTACTAGCCTAATATGCAAGCCGATGCCAAGGCATATGTCAAGATCTGCGATCTTTAGTAACATCCCCAGACAACCATCAGAATATCTCACACCGATGATGGCCCCATGGCCTTTCGCACAATGGGGGTTAGACATCTTGGGTCCCTTTCCACTTGGGATGAGGTAGATGAAATTTCTGGTGGTGGGTATTGATTATTTCACCAAATGGGTAGAAGCAGAAACCTTAGCAAGTATCACGCAACAAAATGTCAAGAGCTTCGTCTGGAAGAACATTGTGTGCAAGTTTGGGGTGCCCAGAGTATTAGTGTCTGACAACGAACGACAATTTGACAATGCACTTTTCAGGGACTTCTGTGAACACTTCGAAATTCAAAATCATTATTCCTTGCCCGCCCATCCCCAAGCAAACGGTCAGGCCGAAGTTACAAACTGATCCTTGTTGAAAATCATCAAGACTCGGCTTAAGAGGGCAAAGGGAGTATGGCCAGATGAGCTACCAGGTGTTCTATAGGCGTACAGGACGACGATGAGAACCCCTATAGGGGAAAATCCTTTCAATCTAACCTATGGAAGCAAAGCAGTCATAGTTGCAGAAGTGCACATGGCCAATCATAGGGTGACGATGTATCAGGATAAGGATAACGAGGAGCAACTCCGTTTAAATCTCGATCTAATAAACGAGGTAAGGACGAACGCAAAACATAGGACAGCAAGGTACAAAAACCTAATGGCTAAGCCATATGATGCAATGGTGAAGCCAAGGTGATTCAACATAAGAGACCTCGTCCTGAAAAAGGTTTCTTTGGCAACCAAGAACCCGACTCATGGGAAACTGGGACCTAATTGGGAAGGACCTTACAAAGTTATCAATTGCAAAAAGCAAGGATCCTACTACTTGGAAACTTTGGACGGGAGGAAGTTGGAACACCCTTGGCATGTTGAACACCTAAGAAGGTATTACCAATAAAGTCCCAGCCTAGACGAGCATTACCTAGGACGAGCAGCTAAAAGTTTGTTTCAAAGTCTGTTTAAATATAAACTGTGCATGTGTTAATTTCCTAAAATTATACTAGTCTTTAAAGTTGTGTGTCGTGAGCTATGGACAAGATTATGGAGTTGTATTTATTAATTCCCTAAAGGCATTAGCTTCTAAGCACATGCCTTACCTATAAACAATGTTTATGCTATATACATAATGTTGTGTGAATTTTTAGTATTTCTATTGTTTTTATTCAAAATAATCAACAAGAAGGCTAAAAGCCCAAGACAAGTAAAGTCTTTGGACGCGGAGATGTAACGTCTATAAGCTTCCCTAAAGGTAAAGCAAGGAAAAACAAGGTGTATTCGTCCAGATAATGGACGAAGTAAAGCCTTTAATAAATCAGTCCTACCCATGGACGAGGAAATGCATACATGAATATTTCATGTCAAGCAGGACGCCAACTATAACAATCCAATTATTTGGACGAGAAAAAAGTTAGACTTATGGATGGAATGTAAAACTAGCTACCAAGTCTAAAGGAAGAATAAAGCTGAGGAAAAAAGTATTGTCATCCCTAAAAGACGAGCTATACTTATAAAATAACTCGCAAAATTCAGAAGGATGAATAAATACAACTTCTATCATGGACGAGTCAAGAGTGAAACCAATTGTTAAAAAAAAAAAAAAAAAAAAAAAAAGTCCACACAATGATAGAAAGGAAACAAACATTCATAGTCCAAAAAAACCCTAGTTAGAATAAAAAACCCAAAAGGTAGTTGTTTAGAAGCCCGTCCTAAAAGCATGGACGAGATAAAATGTACTTGGGTTACAATAAAAAGATCCAAAACAATGGATCAAACCAAAAGAAAAAGAAATGCCAAGTATAATCTAAATACAGAGGTCTCGTCTTATGAAGAAGGGGCATTGGAATTTGGGTTGTCCTAAAGTGGCTGGGTAGTAGCGTCATCTTCCACATTGACGTCCTCAGAGCTAGTTTGAAGGAGAGAACTGGTAGCAGCAACCAGGTTGAGTTTAATAGAACTAAAGTCCACTTCAGGGAAGTTTTCCATAGCATCCATTCTAAAATCCTCAAACCCCGCTGTATAATTGGCGTCCAGAAGATCAGTGTATTGCTTGGACGCCTTGATCTCAGTCACTGCATCTTCTTTAGCCTTTGAAAGAAGAGTACTCAGCTCATTGTTCTTTTTCTGTAGATGATCAAGACGAGTATCTTTTTCCACTACATTAGTTTTTAACTCCTCAATTAAGTTTTGTAGCTCCGTTGTCTTCTCCTTAGCCTTGGCAGCTACCCCAGCCCACTTCTTAGATTCTTCTTTCACCTCCTGAATCCTCGTCTCTAACAAGATCCTCGTCTTGTCCAATCCTGTGGCCTGCCTGGATGCTGCAATAAATTTTGACATAGCCTAGAGAGAGAGAGAGAGAGAGAGAGAGAGAGAGAGAGAGAGAGAGAGAGAGAGAGAGAGATGAAAAATGGATGAATGAAAATGAAAGAGATGAAAATATATATAATTATATCTTTTAGCAAAGACGAGGAAAAAATGTGATTGCTTACCTTAAAAAGATCATGAACACCAGAATGTTCAAAATCCTTTAAGGACATGTCATAGCAAGTATTTATGTCCTCGTCTAAAACAGCTTTCTGAAAACGCTCCCAAGCTAGGTCTTCATTTTCAATAATATTTGAAGGGACCCGTTGAGAAGGCTGGGATGTGGCAGGCACAGTCGTCTTGGGCGGAGGAGACTTGGACGAAGTGGTCTTAATTAGAGTGGACGAGTCCACGTCATATATTTTGACGGGCAGTTGAGACGAGGGAAGGTTGGGCTTGACTGTTTGGGATGACCCATGCTTGGCCTTTTTGCCTCGTTGGCTGGGGAGATTTCCCAAATCCAGATTTTTAGACAAAGATCTCTTTTTGTCCCCAGCCAAAGGACAAGCTTGAGACTAAGTCTCAGGACGATTCTCTTCACCTACAACTTCTTTCTCCTTGTTTTCTTTCATTGTTGACATTCCTAAAGCAAAAAACAATAACAATAACTGATGAATTATAAATAGATCAAGAAGTATGACAGGATGTTCAAAATGACCACTGGATAGAAACTTACTTCTTCGCACTGTGACCTCGTGGGCAATAGCCTCGTCTGACGGTTCAGGACCTAGTCCCCACTTGGCAAGACGTCGTAGGGTAACCAAAGAATGAAAATCCCTATCAATGTAAAAACGAGCCCAACTGACGCGATCACAGTGAAATTTACTTAAGGGAGGTCGTTTAACACCTGTAAAGCAGATAATAAACAAAGGTTAAAAACAAATAAAAAATAAGATAAAAGAAAGAGAAAGGTGAAAAAGGGAAGGGACGTACCTTCAGGACGAAGGTTCCCTAAGTCCCCAAAATATGGGGCAAAAGGGTCCCTGCCAATGACCGCAGGGTTCCCTGCCCAAAAACCAGAGACAAAGATAAACTCTGTCTTCCAATTCCTGTCAGACGAGGCCAGAGACTTGATTAATCTACAATCTTTACCCCTAGCTGTGAATTAGTAAAAGCCAAGGAATTGATTTATCTCTGAAGGTTTATAACAAAAGAGGAACTCGTCCACAGTAAGACGACGGTCCCCTCCAAATACTTCCCTCCACAAAATTTGCATAGAGATAACTAATCTCCATACATTAGGGTTGAATTGAAATATACCTAAACCTAACCTAACCAATAACTCTCTAGCAAATGCGTTCAATGGTAACCTAAAACCCCCCAAGAAATAAGCCTCATAGACACCTACCCTAAAACGGGGATTGCAGCACCATTCTCCATGGATGGGCAACCTAGGGTTAAGCTCATCCGGGATCTGGTACCATGCCTTAAGATTGTTAAGCCTTTGCTCACTCGTTTTGGAATGAATACCTATTGCACAACTATAAACAGTCTCCTCTTTGTCCAAAGGACTAGACGGAGGGACACTGGACTAGATGCTAGCTTGGGAACCAGAGACTTTCCTAATTTGTTCTTGGATAACTTCTAAAGGAAGCCCAGGGACACCAGAGGTATACCCCTCGCCCGTAGAACTCTCCTCATTACTATGGCTATTGTTACTAGAACCATTATCACTGGTTGTATCATAATACTCGTCTATAGCTTTTTCTGTACTATTGTTAGACGAAGAAATAACAGTTTCAGACATTTTTTGGAAACCAAAAACCTAAAGATGAGAAGGAAAATTTTAGAAATGTAAAGGGCAGAGGAGGAATTCCACTATTTATAGACATCTAACCTGGGTATTCGAAACGACACAACCAACCAAGATATGACACGTGGCTTACCCCTTGAAAAAATAAATCGATGAAACAAGTCACCAATAAAATAACGACACGTGGCACATCTAACTGTAGACTTTAAATATGTACGTCCAGGGAAATGATGCCAAGCTACACATTCCCTTAGACGATCCATATAGGCGAAGAGGCAACTGATGGTGTTATGAAATAGACCAACTCCTGAAACTCGTCCATATGGCTTGTCCTAAGGAAGAGTTGACTAGCCTAGATCATGTTCGTCCAAGGATAAGCTCATCCGTCCGTGAAGTAGGTTGGACGAGCACCTTGCGTCCTGAATGTAATCCTTGAATACATACTCAAGACGACCTCTATTTTCTTGTCAAGCTACAAAACCGTTTCCCCAGTAAACGGTTGTGGAAAACAGAGGCCAAATAAGGTAACTTCCTTGACAGTTATAGAAGTTACCTCCGAGTCTTCCGAACTCCACAACGGTAGGAGAAGTAACTGCCTCAGACAAGCACTATATAAGGGCTCTTCTACAGGAAGGTAAGGCATTCAGACGTTTCCATACAAATTGGAATTCCGAAAATACTAACTTTACCATCAAAGGATTCTTGGCCGGTCTTCCTCGGTCTCCTCTAATTTTGTGTTCATCTTTTCAGGATATTCCAAGTAACACAGAGATCAGCAACGCCCGAGACATTTAGCCTTACTGATTTCCTTGTGTTCATCAGAAGTCATCTCATTAAAATTAAGGGTAAATTACAAATCTAATTCCTATCCTTTACACCATATCTCAATTTGGTCTCTAACCTTTTAATTGTGTCAATTTGATCCTTAACCTTTTAATGTCGTGTCAATTTAGTCCCTGCCGTTATCTTTTGGATGGAAATTACTAATGTGGCAAACGACACAAATAAAAAATTATTTTTTTTTGCCACATCAACAGACACTTGTATCTCCATGTCATTTAAAAAAAAAAATCAAATTAAATCTAAAACACGTGACAACCAAAATCCCTAACTCATCATTATCTCTTCTCCCTCTCTCTCTCGTTAGTTAGACTCACCACCCATCTCCATCTCTTCTCCCTCATCCTTAAGATCTGAAGTTACAAACAGCAATGAGGACGACGATGCTTCTATCTTCTGGTGGCACCAAGTCTCTCAATTTTGGCAAAAGCACAAACCTATAGACAACCACAACCTCAAGGCACAACAAGAATATGCATTGACTGGTGCTCCCTCTTAACACTAACTTTAGCCGTAGCATTGGATTTGGTTATTAGGGCCTTTAAAAGCAGATTGTTTAAAGCTGAAACAGCCCAAGCCTTTCTCAAGGTATTGCTGATGGTATTCC
Organism: Quercus lobata; assembly: GCF_001633185.2. Classification (NCBI taxonomy): domain Eukaryota; kingdom Viridiplantae; phylum Streptophyta; class Magnoliopsida; order Fagales; family Fagaceae; genus Quercus; species Quercus lobata. The sequence goes on from NC_044912.1 coordinate 39,247,655, forward strand.
TTTGCTCAGTAGAGTTTCTTGGTAGGTAGTATCTCAATTACAATCTTCCTGTTCAAGAGCTTTTGTTGTCGTTCCAAAGACTCTTGCTGCATTTTCTTGCTTAGGTGTATAGAAGTATATACCATATCTATACTGTGTCCCCACATCATTTCCCGACACACCAAGGAGTTTATTGTTAGCATCTGTAAAGTGATAAGGCCGTGAAACAAATGTGTGTGCAACAAGGTCAAATCAACAAAGCATCTGTTTTGAATATGGAAGTAGTGTGACTTTTTAGACTTATCATATGGGCATGAAAAATTGAGAGACCATAAAAGTAATAATCTTAGAGATTTTGGATGGTGAGTCTGGTGACTAAGAAGAGAGAGGGGGAGAAGAGACAGAGATGAGTTAGAGATTTTGGATTTTAGGGATTTTGATTGTCAAGTGTTTCAATATTTCAGATTTAACTTGGTCTATTTTTTTCATGATGTGGCGGTACAGGTGTCTATTGATGTGACAAAAAAAATAATTTTTTATTTGGGTCGTTTACCACATCAGCAATTTCCATTTAAGATTAACTGTAGGGACTAAATTAACACGGTATTGAAAGGTTAGGGACCAAATTGACACAATTGAAAATTTAGGGATCAAATTGAGATATGGTATAAAAGGTAGGGACTAACTTTGTAATTTACCCTAAAATTAATAAAACATTTGACTTATTTGGGACCCAAATTTTTTTTTTTTTTTTTTTTTTTACAAGATAGAATTCTACTCTAGCCTAATCTAAGTGTATATGTGTGTGAAACTCCTTCCTGGAGACTTGAACCCCGGCCTTTGCTCTCCACACCCCACAAACAATTATATTTGTGGAGTGACCATTACACCAACAGTGTACGGTGGTATTTGGGACCCAACTTATCTCACTCTCACTCCACAGGGTTTTTTCTAACCCGAAAATGAGATGGGGCGAGTACTTATGACATGATCCGCCCCGTTGCCATCTGTTGTAAAATTGTGAATATGTAATCACAAATATCCACTTTGATTAAAAAAAAAAAAAGGAGTTTGATGAATATTGGGAAGTTTCCTGTCAAAAACATCCGAAACAGAGTCAGACAGAACATTCCTTTTCTGCTAAGTTTCCGAGACACAAGCCAAAACCCTCTTATTTGAATTCAGAGAATTACAATTTTGCACTGTATTTTCACTCTTTTCCTCTCTTTGGCTTCAGAATATCTCTATCATTTCTTGTTATTATGGGCCAAATTCTTGAACCCAACGACCCCGAGCCGAGTTGCTCCATGAACTGGTCAGAACTGGAAATGTGGAAGCCATTAAAGCTCTTTGCAGAGAAGGTGCTAGCCTTGAGGTAAACCTCACAATGCTCCTCGACCCCCCCTTTTTTTTTTTGGTTTAATTGTTTATGTTTCCAAAAACATCAACTTTACATCTTATTCTTGATTTTTGATATTTTTGGGACATCCTGGCGTAATGGATTTTCGTTATTTATTGCTTATTGGGATTTATGTGTATAAAAAAGGTTTATAACCAACCATTTGTGTGCAAGAATAAATCGGTTATCATAAAAATTATCAACTCATGACAAGCTTTCATATTGATATTGGGTCTATTCTGTGTAGTTATTAATATGAGAAATGCTCACAACATTTTTATAACAAATCTTAAGTGGCAGGTTGTTATTTACTAATATTGATAGCTAAAAAAGTCATTTGAGTGGTTGGTTCAAATTAGAACCAATAATTACTTATTACTTAAGATTTGTTATGTAAATGTTGTTTACATAGCACTTCTCAATTAATATTGATACAGTAAAAGCTTAATTGTGTGTTTGGGTTCCACGTTTGCTGCGTTGCGTTTTTGTTCTCTTTTTTCTTTTTCTTTTTTTTCTTTTTTTTTTTTCACGCGTTTTGAAGTAATGCAGTTACTGTTCATTGAACAGTAACCGCAAATGTTGACTTTCACAGTGAACAGTGTATACATGCACGGTTCATTGAACAGTAACCGCAAATGTTGACTTTCACAGTGAACAGTGTATACGTGCACTGTTCATGAACCCACAAATTACACTTTTCAGCAACTTTTTCATTAAAAATGGGTCCCACGGTACTATTTACATATTTAAAAATTATTTTGCTACGGTGTTTTCAGTTTTCAGTTTCAGCAAAATAAATTCTATCCAAACAGACCCTAAGTCTAGTTATTGTCAAGAGCCCCCCAGATCAGTGGCATTGCATGGTCTCCTTTCATGACAATTAAATTATAAAATAAATAGATAAAGAAAAGCTTAAGCCTAGTTATTGGAAATGGACTGGAATATGATGAATATCAATCACATAACCTTGATACCAAATTGCACTATAATTTGTAGTAAACTTCTTCTATGGAAAATATGGTCTTTTAAGGACTCATATTCACCCGCGTCCAACACGTAGTAATAAAATAAGAAATGTGATGAGAGAATGAAATATGTACTTAGGGAGAACCATTTTCTCCCTCTCACATATCGATCAAAATATGATTCCAATGGTCCACTTCACGACTGTCATGCCTTGACTACTGTTGTCACATTCCATGACTGAAGCAATGATAGCACCACATGACCATTCTGGATCTTGGGATCTCTTTGTTGAGATAGTTTGAGAGATTGAAAAGGTGCTTAATGAAAAGGCCACTCCTGTTGATTTGAATCATTTGATAGACTACATTTTATTTTTTGGATAAATTGATAGGCTACTCACCTATCAAAAATTAAAAGACCTATCAAAAATAAATTGATAGGCTACTTTGCTTTCAGCTTCCCATTATTTAGACCTCTTCCTCCATTCTTAAGAACATAAGTTGAGACGATATCAAGTGCGTTTCCTCTATGTCAATCACGAAGAAGTGATGTCTTAATTTTGTCTTCTCAAACTGAATACTTCTTATGTCAAATCTAATGCTTGATAATTTGGTGCAAGGCTGTATACAATTGCTCTCCTGTGTGTTTTCATTGAGACAGTTCTTTTTTGTTACAGTGGATTGACAGAGAAGGAAAGACCCCCCTCATCGTGGCGTGCATGAATCATGAATTGTTTGATATTGCCAAAACTCTAATTGAATTGGGTGCCAATGTCAATGCTTATCGTCCCGGTATGCTTGTGAAAGTACTTACATTGTCCAATGGGTTATTGGTTATTATGTTACAAATGATAGTTGCTATTTGGCTATGGGTCATATTTTGTAAGTCAGTTATCTTATTGCATAACACATACAAGGCTGATTATGTTTAATTTGATTAAACTTTGATACATAAATCAATAATGATTTATTTATAATAATACTACTAATAACTGAAAAAGGTAATAATACCCCTAGGTTTTTTTGTAATTGAAAAATGTAGTAATCCCAATTATAATAGATGCAAATTATTAACCTTTACCAAAAAAAAAAAAAAAAAATAGAAGAGCTTTTGAGCACGCACTCACGCTAAGAGGCTAGTATTAATAATTTACTAAATTTAAGGATATGGATGGGAAGTTATAGTAATAGTTTTTTAATAAGAGTGTTTTTTTTTTCCCCTTTAAATTCAAAATAAATAAGAAGATATTTGGTAAAAAAAAAAAAAAAAAGAAGCAAACAAACGTGAGATCTTGAAGCAAGGAAAGCAAATTCTATTAAAAAAAAATTGAAAACATTTAACCAAGAGAGTGGTCTTATTTATCACCCAAAAAAATGTGGTCCTATTTTATTAGCAATGTTTTATTAGGAGTTAAAATGAGTAGTTTTATCAAATTATCCTTTAGTTTTGTCTCGACTTAAATATAGGAAAATAGGGGTATTTTAGGAAAAAAAATTCAGTTCAAACAAAGGAAACCTATTAAATAGTAGTATAGATAACAAAGTAGAAGACACTTGGCATTACATGGAAGGTATGGTAGTCAATTGGATTGCTAGAAATAACCCATCGCTCCTTAGCTTTGTGAGGTAGTTATGGGCCAGAAATTAATTACAATCCATACCTTCAAATTTGGTATTCATCTCCTACGTGACAACACAATTGATTTTTATACATTTTAATATTCTGATTGGGCTTGTTATCCTCTTACTTGTCGCTCCATGATGGGTTATGGAGTTTTCTTTCTCGCCCAAGTATAGAGGCAGAGTATCGAGCTATGGTTACTGCCACTCTTGAAGTCACTTGGATCTCCTTTAAAATACGTGACCTTGGTATCCCTTTACGTACTCTGGCTACTCTCTTTTGTGACAACATCAGTGCCTTATACAAGTCGGTTAGTCTGGTTTTTCATGCACATACTAAGTTTACTCAAGGTGATCGTGTCACTAAGTTTGTTTGTACCTCTCATCAGCTTGATGATGTTTACTAAGCCACTTCCTTGTGATCGATTTCAAACTCCTGTCCAAGTTGGGACTTTTGTCTCCCTAATAAGTCAGCAATACACAAAAACAAAAGGGTAACAGAACAATAAATATGAAAATCACACAAAATCCTCCTACCGCTGCTCATAATTAGCTCCAAATTTGGCTCTTCTACGGATACTCATGGAAAATTATTGAATACTCTAAGAGTATAATAAATGTGTATTCTTCTCTCTCTTACATAAATTGTGTGTCTCACCATGAATTTAATGAATAGGACTTATAATTATGTGAGAGGGAAGAATATGCATTTATAGTATTTCGAGAATATTTAATAATTGCCCGTTACTCAATATCAACTACTGATTTGGCTCCAAGAGAAAATCACTCGGCTCATAATTACATATTTTGAATTATTTTGAAAATTCTCTTATATACATACACTAAACAAATATATATATATATATATATATATATATATATAAAAAAGAGGCATATGGGTACAAGTATATCTGTAATGCAATATAAGAACTAAGTGGACCTAGACTCCAATGGACCATACATGTTAACATAAGTATATCTTTCTTAGTTATAAGTTGTAATTTACATTATTCACTTCGTTACAAAAGAGAGAGGCTAAATTACAAATGGAACATTTTAACTTTGCCTAAAATTCAATTTAGTCATTTAACTCACTTTCATACAATTTAGTTATTTAACTTTCAACTTTGTTCAATTCATATCCCATTAGTCTCCATCAAATTTGAACAGTTAAAAACCTTTAAAACAATATAGTCTTGTATTGAACAAAGTTGAGAGTTAATGGTGCAATTTTGACGAAGAGTAATCGAGTAACTAAATTGAATAAAATTGAAAATTAAACAAAATTGGATTTTAAGCAAAGTTAAAAAGTGTAATTTGTGATATATACGCAACTTTCCATTTGAAAAAAAATATATATATATTTTTTTTTTGGTTTCCCACAGTGTATCCTCAAAGCTTTCAACCAGAGATTAATCACTGTTCGTGCCGGGTCGGCCCACGAAGGGGTAAAGCACTGGCCCAGGGATTCTTTTCAAAGTGCAGGTAGCATGACTCGAACTAGGGAGCACACCTAGTCGAACCAAGTACAAGCACTCTGAGACCAAGCGCCAAACCGCTTGGCCAACTCCACTTGGTTAAAAAAAAATATAATATTAAGAATATTGAAAACTTCCTTTGGAAAAAGGAATATGTTAAGGAGTTATAAACTTTTTTACAATTTGCATTACAATGTGGTGAGTGCGGAGTAGTTATTGGTAAGAACCATAAAGCATTGATCAAAAAGCAAAGTCACTGAACATTCCTTCAATACGAAGTTACTGAAACACAGCTTTTTTTTTTTTTTTTTGGATGTAGAACTGAAACACAGCTTAGTGCCGAGTGAGAGAGTGTGTGATTCAAAAGCAAAACCCTTTTATTAAAGAATCCATAGACTCTGTCTTTGGTCTTTTTTTTTTCTTCTGTCTTGAGAATCTTTGTGGGTTTGTTGACTCATAAATTCAAGACTCTGTCATTTTCCTTCTGTTTTTCTTAGTCTTGAATTATGGGCCAAAATCTTGAAGCCATGAACAAACCACGCCCTAGAGCAGAGTTGCTTTATGAACTGGTCAGCACTGGAAACATCGTAGCCATTAAAGCTCTTTGCGAAGAAGGTGTTAGCCTTGAGGTAAACCTCACAATGCTCCTCATCGTCTCCACTTAAAAAAAAAAAAAAAAAAAAAAAAAAAAAAAAAAAAAACAAAAAACTATTTAGACCTTCAAATTTACATACTATTCTTGATATTTTATATGTTTGGGACATCCTAGCAAAGGTAATGGGTTTTCACATTGTAATTGGGAATTAAGTGTACAAAAATAAAGGTCATTATAATTAACCAACATTTTGTGTTACAATAAATCAAGAATAAAAAAATTTATCAACTCAGGACAAGCTTTCATCTGGGTCTTTTTTTTCTTTTTTTTTTGGGTGGTAGTTATCAATATTGTTACACTAAAAGCTAAAGTATAGGTATTGTCAAGAGCCTTGTAGCTCAGTGGCATTGTATGGTCTCTTTTTACGAGGTGAACCAAGGTTCAAATCCTTCTCTATCCCAATTATTATATCAATTGAATTATAAAACGAAGAAGTAGCTAAATCCTAGTTATTAGAAATGGACTGGATATAATATAATGAATATCGATCACATAACTTCGATGCCAAATGCCAACGGTGGCTTGGTTGAGTGGGTAAGTTTCGTTCACTTCGTGCACCACACCTAGGTTCGAATCCCGCTGCCAAATCCCGCTGCCTGCAGGAGTCCGTTGGTGGGCATCCTTAGTGGGATAACTACACACACAGTGGTACAGGTGGGCTCCCGAGATCGGGCTACCTTGTCCGAGGCCATCTGGCACCCTGCCTGGGGGTGTAATATACCCATAAAGGCCCCCATTTTTCCATGCTCAAAAAAAAAAAAAAAAAAAAAAAAAAAAAAAAAAAAAAAACTTCGATGCCAAATTGTGCTATACTCCGTAGGAAGCTTCTTCTATTTTTTTTTTTTGAAAGGAGGAAGCTTCTTCTATTGAAAATATGGTCTTTCAAAGACTCATATTCACCCATGTCCAGCATTTATTTCTTAGGGAGTGCATTATCTACCCATAATGAAATAAGAAATGTGGTGAGAGAATTATTTATCAGCTTGGGGGTTACCATTTTTTTTCTTTCGCTTATCGACCAAATTATGATCCAGATGGTCCACTTCATGACTGAAGCAATGATAGCTCTGCGTGACAAATCTGGAACTCAGGATTTCTGTGTTGTGATAATCTGAGAGATTGAAAAGGTGCTTAATGAAAAGGTCACTCCTGTCAATTTGATAGGCAACGTTGCTTTGACCTTTTCATTATTTAGTTATCTTCCTCCATTCATAAGACACTAAGTTGAGACCGTATGCAGTGTATTTCCTCTATGTCAATTACAAAGAAGTGACATCATTCTCTTTGGTGTGAAGCTGTATACGATTGCTCTATGTGTGTGTGTTTACATGGAGACTTGAGTTTTTTTTTTTTTTGGTTACAGTGGGCTGATAGAGAAGGAAAGACCCCCCTCATTGTGGCGTGCATGAATCTCGAATTGTTTGATGTTGCCAAAACTCTGATTGAATTGGGTGCCAATATCAATGCTTACAGTCCTGGTATGCTTATGAAAGTACTTACATTATCCAATGGGTCATTGGTTATTATTTTATAAATGGTAGTTGCTATTTGGCTATGTCATTTTTAAAAGTCAGTTATCTCGTTGCATAACATATACAAGGCTATTCATGTTTAATTTGATTCATATTTGAATTATAAACCAGTAATGATTAATTTATATTAATGCTACCAATAACAGAGAAAGGTAATAAGTTAAGCTTGTATGGAAGTTTAGCCAATAATACTACTATGAACTTGTAAGTTGATTTCAATCTTCTTCATTATTTTTGTAATAGGGCGTCATGCGGGTACTCCATTACATCATGCAGCAAAAAGAGGCTTGGCACAGTCTGTTAAGTTACTTCTTTCCCATGGAGGTTTGTCATAAACTAGTAATATGGGTTATGTCTTTGTTGCTGTAATAAACCTATAAATTATCTACTAGTGTAACAATTATTTGTCGCAAATTGAAAGACCTAGTCTATTGATTCATGTTTTAGCAAATGCTCTGGTGAGGGACGATGATTCTCAAACTCCACTTGATGTTGCTAGAATAAACGGGCATGCCAGTGTTGTTCGTGAGATTGAGGTATGCTTGACAGATGTAGAAGTAAAAAATTACTCAAAATTTTTCTATCTCTATCTGTATGGTTTCATAAGGTTAAAGTTTTACTTTTTATTTGTTGCATTTTAGAAAAGTATTTGCTATTTCTCTGGCTGGCTGCGGGAATTTTATGGTCCAGGCTTTCTTGAAGCATTAGCGCCTCAACTGTTATCAAGAGAAATGTTTGTATAGCGTTCATTTTTTATTTATTGTTAATTCATTTCATGTTATGCTCTTTGCACAGAATCATTTTTCTTGTAAAAACAATGTTATGTCATTAATATTCCAGCACCACTGGAACTTTGCCAATGCAAATTATAGATTCAAAATCTACTCTTAATTTCAAAGGGAAATTTGAAGTGTTCTGTTATTATAAACAATGCATATACATATGCACTGATTAGAGTTCATTACTTGCAGTTGGGTTGTTGTTATACCTTGGGGTTCCAGTAATTCTACAACGCCTCGCAAAATGGAGCTCTTCATTTATCCTGATTTGCAGGTACAGCAGAACATAATTGGGGAGCTTTTAGGTAGTATTATGACCTAAATTTCATTGTTTGTTGAAATATATTGTCTTTTTTGTTGCCAAAACCTGTTATGAAATTGTATGATGATGAGAGAGACTACCACAATGTGGCTAGCATGATCCCAAGTATGGCTTAAAAAGTAGAAGTGTAGTATGATCCCAAGTATTGATAATTCTGACATTCCCTCCTCAAATTGGAGCATAGATGTCCCTTTTGCCTTTCTTGCATTCAAAGATAACTGTGAGCATGTGTCTTAGCCTTTCTTTCTAGGTATTCACTTGGTTACTTAGTTGCTCACCTGTTTGTACTTAAAAGGCATGAATTAAATTGTAAATGTTCTATGATAGAAGAAACTAAGAAAGGCTTCCTATCTTTTTGCCTTATTAGTCCCTTTTCTTTTTTAATCTCTTTATTCTATTTTTGTGTCATTTAGTGAGATTTTTGATGGAAAATATTTTTTTATTGGTAAGTAACACACACACACCTTGTGGGTCTTGAACGCATGATTTTACCCTCCTTATTATTGAGGGAGGAGGAAATGTCATTTGAGCTAGAGCTCACTGGCAAGTTTTGATGGAAAATCTTGTCTACCATACACATCTCCCTCATCCCTTTATTTATATTTATATTTTAAATAAGCAATATTCCTTAATTTCCTTTAAATTTAAATTAACTTTTTGGGTAAAGGAAAGGTGGGCTTTGATGGATGGTTTACTCAATTCAGCCTTTGTTCAGTTGCCCAGTCCTCCTCCTCAAGATAGATACCAATAACCATGACGGCGTCATGTATTCGTACTTATTGTCATTGAAAATGTTGCTATCTATCAGTTATGAGAGAAAAGTCCTGATTGAAGGAGCCAATACAACATGCTTATAGGTTCGTCTCATCTGTAAAAATTCATGTCCCAAAATGGTCCCTTTCCACTTCTTAATAGTTCCCTTTAAGTAGATAATGACGGTGTTATTTGAACTAGCATTATCCACCATCGTAGTGAAAACGCCATCAATATTCCTATAGCAGAGAAGGATGAAGCACAATGATAAGTACCCATTCTCATGCCATGTGGCAGTGCCAAAGAACCACATAAATAAGTGAGAAATTTATTGCTGCAGCAACAATAATCAATCAGCCACCAGCCATCAACAGGACTGCTGAGTGTGGCTATAGCAACTCAAACACTACAATTTGGATCCAAGTAAGATTTTTAGAAACCAAATGATGCATTTAAGAAGTAGTTTAAGATCCTTATAGAGGGGGAAATCCTCACTGGGAAAACCATGATGAGCTAGCAAAGCCCCTCTCTGGTGGAAAATCTCGAAAATTTGTTGAGCCATCATTACAACAACCTCAAATACTGGTTGACTAGAAGCTGAACTTGTAGATTATTTCCTTCTAAGAGTTGTGTAATATGTCTTTTGGTTTGTTCTTCAAATTATAGGAACTGTCTTACACTTTCATATGCTACTGTCATTTATTTGTTTCAAACTGTAATTTTGATCAATGAACAGAAAGCACGGCCTCGTACGGTTATTGCTCTTTGGAAGGCCAAAATTGAGGAACCCAAGTTTCAGCAAAAGGATCCAGCACTCATTATATTTGACCAGCCTACTAGTAATTTCTTGCCAATGAAACTATTATCTCTGGATCATTTATAATGGAAATATTTTTTACATAAATAATTAATTTATGTGGACCCTGAAGAATCTCTATTTGTCATGATTTTCTTGTGATATAAATGCTATTATCATGATGTCTTAGTCTGAAACTTTTTTGCTTTCTTTTATGGAGTGGGGGATACCTATCTTTTTAGTAGATATTTTGTAAACATAGAACTGAAGCAAATGGTGTTGTAGCCTCCTGACCTGGTTTGCTCTTATCATGCCTACCTGTACGGAGAAATGGAACTATTGAGTACTGATTTGGCTGTTTTTATCTTTGAAGTGATAATAATCATGTAAGTAGCATGTCACCTCTATAGTGCAGGTAGCAATATCTTAAACCTGGCATACCTTTAAAAGTGAATGTGTCTGACCATTTAGGGGCTGTTTGGTAGGATGTTTTGAACAATAGTTTTCAGTGTTTAAACAACATTACACGTATTTTCATATACTTTTTCACCGATACATATTTCCAAAAAATACAAATAACATTACTAGAACAACATTACAAAACGGCCCCTTATTTTGGCATTCTAATTGTCTCACTTTCATTTTTATTTTTTTACTTTAAATTATTATCATTAAAAATAAATAAGTTGTACTCGGTATCTGCACATGGACACATTTTTGTGCCTCAGAAAAGTGAGAAGCCGTATGGTTCCAAAGTTTTAATAAACAATTTTCATACATGTTTACACAAATGTTTAATGTTCTTTTAGACTCTTGCTTTTATAGCCTCCTTTTGTCATTAATTTAATTTAATGAGAAAGGGATATCATGATGGGCTTATTTAGCGACTCTAAATTGATAGAACTGCTCCAGTTAAATTTTTACTTTTTGAGTTTGTCCCTAAATGATCAATAGTTGAGACTGTGACAACTAAAATATGAACAGTCAGAGAGCATGTGCTACTGAGCACAGTTTATGCGTCTAGTTTTGAAACAGCATATACTTAATGTCTGTTCTCCTTTCTGAGCTTTTCTTGTCTATTGATCATATGTTTCTTTATCAGGAACTCGGAATACGCTTACATCTCCCCTTGAGGGTGATAAACAGCAACTTCAACAACTTTATAATGCATGCATGGGAATTCCTCAGGTAAATCATCATTAACTGTTCACAGATTGTAGTTCCACTAACTAGTACATGCATGTTGCCTGTATTTTCACATGTTGCACATGATAGTTACATAGGCTTTTGAATTCTGTTGGTATGGATGACTGCTTACAGAAATTGAAACCATGTGCCTCAGTCCTCACTCTCGATAAAATGTATTCATATTTTCATCAGCAACATGGTGCCTTATGAAGGATAATTTGACCTGTATACTACATGGAATATGGTTATTTCTTTTAAGGATTTTTTTTTTTTTTTTACCAAGACAAGCAAATATTTCATGATCATGTGGATTTTTAATTAACAAATAGGAATACATGATGGAGTAAGTTTAAACATCCTCTTCTAAAACATATTAATGACAGATTAATTTGAATGCAAATTGCTCTCAGTTTTAATTATGAGACAATCTACTTGCACATTAACAGTAGCTAGTTTTAGGTAAGGATATTGAATTGATCATAGATCAATCAATTGGGTGGGATGGAGGCTTGCCTAAGCTCATCCCAAATAAGCGTCTGCTCATCAAGCTCATCCCAGTCCAAGTTCAATTCTAAAGTTTACAGCTTCTGAGCTCAGCCCATTTTGTTTGGGCAAGCTTCTGGCTGAGTTTCGGCTGGCCTGTGATTAACACCACTAAAACTTAAGATAGATTTAATTCATGAAGTAATTTTAGCAAGGTATTTTGACCCCCATGACATATGGGTTTGTATTATGTGTCTTGACAAGGAAAAATCTTTTTTGTGATTAATTTATTTAAGGACCATTTATTGCATGTGTCCTAGAAGTCTTCCATAGACTCCAGTGTTAGACTCCATTATTTGAAAAAAGACTTCCGAAAAAAACTATAGTTCCATCTACTGTCAGCCTTGTATTATTGATCACATTGTTGTAAACATGTCCAATTTGACAGGGCCCAGTGATGGGGAACCATGTTTCAGTAATACTGGCGCTCCTCAATGAGCATTGTGGAACACATAAATGGTTGCCTTTGAATAGATACCATCATGAAATAAAAAAGGAAAAAAAGAAAAAAGAAGATAAAGACATTTAAGCACTCTTCTCATACTTTGACAAAGTAAGGACCTTCACTTGCATAGTAGAAATCAAGGAATGCTGTTAGCTTAAAGCATTACAATCAATATCGAGCACCTTGTCAAAATTTGGCAAAGAGAGAGTGGGATCTTTAATCACCTTTTTCTTGATGATTTCAAAGTTCTTGTCAACTTTATTTGCCTACTTGAATTCCTTTCAAGTATTTGGTGATAGAGGTAATGATGGTGCTGAATCCTTTGATGAACCACTGATAGGACGATACAAGACCATGAAAACTTTGAATGTCATAAAATGATTTTGGCGTAGGCCAGCTTGTGATTGATTCGGTTTTTGCTTGGTTCTATTTTTATCCCCTTGTTGGAAACGAAATGGTCCAAAAATACAAGGCCACGGTAGACAAGTGGCACTACTTCAAGTTGCTGAACAACTTTTGTTCCTTTAAAAGTTTGAATACTTATTGAAGTGGCACTAATTGTAGATGTTCCTTTAAAGAACATAGCAGTTACCAATACCATAGTGTGGCATTTGAGTCCTTTTGTTTGTATCTATAGAATCTATTATGCACAACTAGGATCATATTGAAGTTTGCATCTCAATTATCTTCCTGTAAGTAGAAATCTTGAATGCATTGTTTTACTTTCAATTATCAAATTCTCCCTTGGTTTAGAAGTTCTAAAAACTTCAGTATTTTCTTGATTTAGAACTGTGGAAGAGGTCCATGAGGGGAAATTAGGGTTTGGAAGAGCCTGAAAAGCTAGTCATCCTTGCAAATGCATGAAATAATGGATTAAATTTGAAAAGTTAGCTGGTATCTTGTGCTTTCTTAATGTATATTTCCAAAAGAGTTGTGAGGGATATTAAAGGAAAGCAGGCTTCAATTGGATCTTGGAAAGGATGGAGAAAAATAAAAGGAAATCAATGAATTGCTGAGTTTCGCTAAACATTTCATGAGATTACCACTTGTGTGTTATTACTAAACTCTTAATTTTTCAGGTTACGCCTCCCCCAGTGCCTACCCAAACCTCAACTCTAGAAGCTGCACCTCAAACTGATGAGAGTGGCACTTATAATGGGTGGGGTGTACCTGATTCTGGGCCAGTTGGCAATCCAACTCAGCATGCCCAAACCAGTGATAACGTGTCCCCATCTGCTCCACCTATTCCTGAGGATTTGGATGGAACTTCTGTAACAAATGATGTGAAAGGTGAGGGCAGTTCTTCCTCATGTGCGATATGTTTTGATGCTCCAATAGAGGGAGCTTGCCTCCCCTGTGGCCACATGGCGGGTTGCATGGCTTGTTTGAATGAGATCAAAGCCAAGAAAGGGGATTGCCCTGTATGCCGAGGCAAGATAAATTGTGTTGTCAGGCTTTATGCCGTCTGATAGGTGAATAGCTTATGATTGGAGCTGGCCTGCAGGTGGGATTGATTCAAGATTTTCACATATTCATCTTAATATATGTGGATTTATCATGAGCTTGTAGCATAAATTTAATGAGGCTATGTATATAAATATGTACGGGGCAACAGGGCCATTGTTGGGCAGTCTGCTTGGTTACAAAACAAGGCAGAGTTTTTTTTTTGGTGAGCTTGTAACATGCATTTAATGGGGCACTCTGGATATAAGTGTAAGCCACAAGACCCATGTTGCGAATGTACTGTATAGCTAGGGAGGAACTTCCCATACTACAAGAAGTGAACGTAGGCCGAAATTTTATTGCGCTAAAGTTAATTTATTAAATAAAGTTTTTCTACCTTAAAGAGGTCAGGGTGTGGACTGGTTCTACTTGCCCGGCCCTGCCACGCTTTGAAAATAGTCTATTTGGTACGTGTGTTTAAATAATAGTTTTCAATTTTTTTGAAAGTACGTGTGGGTAAAAAATTATATTGAAATACGTATAATGTTGTTTAAATATTGAAAACATGTGTTTAAACTTGCGTACCAAACGGGGCCATATGTTCATATTTTAGTTATAGCTAGTCGCAATGTGTGAAAATATATAACTATTATGTAATAGGCTATAATATATAAAAAGTAACAATTGCTACAAGTATTATCTATTTTTTTTAAATATTTCTATGAGTATTTTTAATTCTTTTATCTCTACAAATTATAAATATATCATATTATTATTTTTTGTATGTTTGATTAATATTTTTTTTTAAGGAGAACTATATTTTTCTAACTTCTGTTGTAGTGTATTATATTTGATATAAAACTAAATTTTATAAATTTCAAATTTATTATTCGAATTTCTCATCTCTTAAGGAATAAGGAAATTATCATAATAATATAAATTCATCAAAAAATTACAATGTTATCTTAACCAAAATTAAGATGAAATAAAAGGAATAAAAGATAGACTTTATAATAATTTATCACTCAAAAAATTGGTAGACATTTTCAAATTCACAGTCATGTAAATTATGTTTTGATATAAACTCAAATTCCTATTTAGGGGTGTGCATGGGTTGGGTTGGGATGGGTTAAGGGGATTTTTTAACCCCACCCATCATGGTGGGTCAAAAAAAATTCAACCCAACCCAACCCATCACATAAGTCCAACCTAACCCATATGGGTTGGGTTGGGTCAGGTTGAACCCATGGGTTGGAAAAATTTTATTATTATTATTTTTATTATTAAATTGAGCAGAAAAAAATATATCGCACTTGCCACGTGAGTTGATAAACAAAATATATATTAATAAATAAACTAATATTCCAACTTAGTTGTAAACAAAATATGTATAAGTATTCAATCGAATTGATAAACAAAATATAAATGAATTAGTATCCTAATTCACTTATAAACAAAATATACATGAGTTCCTTACTCAGTTATAAACAAAACATATCTAATTTTTTTTTAATTAATTATATAATATATTTAAATATATATTAAAAGAACTAATAGAATTTTATATTATATATGATAGTAGGAATCGAGGAAGTGCTATACAGCTAGTTTTTAAAAAAAAATTTATTAAATATATAATATATTTTAAACATATATTAAAATATGGGTGGGTCAAGTCGGATTTGGCGGATTTGTAATTTTATGATCCAAATCCAACCCGGCCCGCTATAAAAAAAAAAAAATAAAAAAATAAAAAAAAAAAAATTTGTAACCCAACCTGACCCACCAAGCCCTAAAAACCGACCCAACCCGTCAGGTCGGGTCGGGTTTGGCAGGTTGGCGGGTTGGCTGCACACCCTTATTCCTATTTTCCTAAAAATTAAGTATAAGCTTTATGCCAGCGAACTCTTTTCAATTAGTTTAGGTGCTAGGGTTTTTCAAATTGTTCTTCTATCATTGAGTTTTTTTCTTCTACTCTTTAAATTGTCCCTTGAGTTATTTTTTCTTTGATGTTGTTTGTTGTTTTTTCTTATGTTCACCATCATTAACACAATGTATTTTCTTTCTCTTTTTTTTTCATCACGATTAATGTTACTCTTATTACCTATAAAAAAGAAAAAAAAAAAAAAAAACTAAGTATTAACCCAAATCAAAATTCAAGCAAAGCTATATAAAAAGGGAGAGTGAAGACTTTGTATTGGGAAATTAAAAAAACACAATACCAAAACACATTTAAAAAAAAAAAAACCATAAAAAAACCATCAATCTTAAATAGAATTATAAGAAAGAAAAAAAAAATCTACAAGAGAGAGAGAGAGAGAGAGAGAGAGAGAACTTAAGATTTTTTGTGGGGAAAATATGAATTGAATGGAAGAAATGATATTGAAATTATACAAAATAAAATAGGAAGAAGAATAGTCAAAATATAAGAAAGAGAAAATGATGAAGAAAGTGTAACAATAAAGTGAGAGTAGTGGGAAGATAAAGAGGTAAAATAGAAAGTAATGAGAAAACAAAAAGGTAAGGAGGGAGGGGAAAGGTTGAAGGAAGTGTAATAGTAAATATGGACTAATAGGGAGAAGAGTTTTTTTTTTAGAATAGAGAGAATAAATGTTTAGAAAGAGAAAATAAGGTAGACAATAAACGGATCATGTGGACGCTGATGTGACTCAATAAGAGTGTAGCAACAATAAATGCTATACTTCAATTTTTAGATATACTAGTCATTAACCCATGCGATGCACAAGAATAGCTACTGAATGAGTTTCAAGAAAAAAAAAAAAAAAAACCATTATTTTTGAGTTGGAGCAGTAAGCAAAAATGTATGAAATTAAAAAAAAAAAATGATATTGAAAGAAATAACATAATTTTCTTTTTGAATCCCAAAATTTTATTAGTTAGGCAGAAGAAAGTAATGTTATTATTATTATTTATATTTTTTTGAAAAAGTAATGTTGTTTTATTTATTAGTTTGTGTTGTATGTATAGGTATATATAATATAGGTTGTAATATATATGCCAAAAAGTGCTTATTGGGCAAAAATGCGTATATTGAATGAAAAATTTGTCTGTTGATCGGAAAGGTGTCTATTGAGTGGAAAAGTGCTTACTAAAAGGTGTCTATTAAAATGTCATAACCCTTCATATTGGATATACAAAAAAGTGTTTATTGATCGAAAAGATGCCTATTGGCCAAAAATGTGCCTACTAAAAGGTGTCTATTGAAAAGTCATAACCATTTATATTGGATATACAAAAATGTGTCTATTGATCGAAAAGATGCCTATTAGCCAAAAATGTGTCTACCAAAAGGCGTCTATTGAAATGTCATAACTTTTCATATTAGATATACAAAAAAGTGGTTATTGATAAAAAAGATGCCTATTGGCTAAAAATGTGCCCACTAAAAGGTGTCTATTGAATGATTATAACCTTTCATATTGGATATATCAAAATGTGCCTATTGACTGAAAATGTGTCTATTGAATAAAAATGTGTCTATTGATCGAAAAAGGTGCCTATTAAAAAAATGAAAAGTTACAAATGTTCGATATTTTATAATATATATATATATATATATGGGATTAATTTATGTAACCACAATAAAGAGCAATCATCATTCATTTCAATCTTATATTATCTATATTTATATTATATTATATATATATATATATATATAGATAGATGTACATTTTTTATTATCATTTTAAAAATATTTAGTACTTTCATGGCCGTCATTTTCATTTATATTTCAAATAATTTATCTCTTCAATATTGAAGTCACCTCATTAAAATTAATAAAACATTTTCGACTTATTTGGGACCCAACTTATCTCACTCTCGCTCCACAGGGTTTTTTCTAACCCGAAAATGAGATGGGGCGAGTACTTATGACATGATCCGCCCCGTTGCCATCTGTTGTAAAATTGTGAATATGTTATCACAAATATCCACTTTGATTAAAAAAGCAAAAAAAGAAAAAAAGAAAAAAAGGAAGGAGTTTGATGAATATTGGAAGTTTCCTGTCAAAAACATCCGAAACAGAGTCAGACAAAACATTCCTTCCCTGCTAAGTTTCCGAGACACAAGCCATTACCCTTTTATTTGAATTCAGAGAATTACAATTTTGCACTCTGTTTCCACTCTTTTCCTTTTTCTTAGCTTCAGAATATCTCTATCATTTCTTGTTATTATGGGCCAAATTCTTGAACCCATGAGCCAACAACGACCCCAAGCCGAGTTGCTCCATGAACTGGTCAGAACTGGAGATGTGGAAGCCATTAAAGCTCTTTGCAGAGAAGGTGCTAGCCTTGAGGTAAACCTCACAATGCTCCTCGACCCCCCCCCCCCTTTTGTTTTTGGTTTAATTGTTTATGTTTCCAAAAACATCAACTTTACATCTTATTCTTGTTTTTTGATATTTTTGGGACATCCTAGCGTAATGGGTTTTCGTTGTTTATTGCTTATTGGGATTTATGTGTATAAAAAAGGTTTATAACCAACCATTTCTGTGCAAGAATAAATCGGTTATCATAAAAATTATCAACTCAGGGCAAGCTTTCATATTGATATTGGGTCTATTTTGTGTAGTTATTAACAAGAGAAATGCTATGTAAACAACATTTTCACAACACTTTCATATCATAACAAATTTGAAGTGACAGGTTGTTCCTTGCCGTTATTAGTGGCTAAAAAAGTCATTTGAGTGGTTGGTTCAAATTAGAACCAAAAACAACAACTTACTACTTAGGATTTGTTGTGAAAGTATTGTGAAAATGTTGTTTACATAGCACTTCTCAATCAATTTTGATACAGTAAAAGCTTAAGCCTAGTTATTGTCAAGAGCCCTGTAGCTCATAGGCATTGCCTGGTCTCCTTTTATGACAATTAAATTACAAAATAAATAGATAAAAAAAAGCTTAAGCCTAGTTATTGGAAATGGACTGGAATATGATGAATATCAATCACATAACCTTGATACCAAATTGCACTATAATTTGTAGTAAACTTCTTCTTTTGAAAATATGGTCTTTTAAAGACTCATATTCACTCACCTCCAACACGTATTTTGTAGGGAGTGCGTCATCTACCCGTAATAAAATAAGAAATGTGATGAGAGAATGATTTATGTACTTGGGGATAACCATTTTCTCTCTCTCACATATCGATCAAAATATGATTCCAATGGTCCACTTCACGACCGTCATGCCTTGACTACTGTTGTCACATTCCATGACCGAAGCAATGATAGCACCACATGACCATTCTGGATCTTGGGATCTCTTTGTTGAGATAGTCTGAGAGATTGAAAAGGTGCTTAATGAAAAGGCCACTCCTGTTGATTTGATAGACTACATTTTATTTTTTGGATAAATTGATAGGCTGCTCACCTATCAAAAATTAAAAGACCTATAAAAAATAAATTGATAGGCTACTTTGCTTTCAGCTTCCCATTATTTAGACCTCTTCCTCCATTCTTAAGAACATAAGTTGAGACGATATCAAGTGCATTTCCTCTGTCAATCACGAAGAAGTGATGTCTTAATTTTGTCTTCTCAAACTGAATACTTCTTATGTCAAATCTAATGCTTGATAATTTGGTGCAAGGCTGTATACAATTGCTTTCCCGTGTGTGTTTTCATCGAGACTGAGTTCTTTTTTGTTACAGTGGATTGACAGTGAAGGAAAGACCCCCCTCATCGTGGCGTGCATGAATCATGACTTATTTGATATTGCCAAAACTCTAATTGAATTGGGTGCCAATGTCAATGCTTATCGTCCTGGTATGCTTGTGAAAGTACTTACATTGTCCAATGGGTTATTGGTTATTATGTTACAAATGTTAGTTGCTATTTGGCTATGGGTTATGTTTTGTTAGTCAGTCATCTTGTTGCATAACACATACAAAGCTATTCATGTTTAATTTGATTAAACTTTGAGACATAAATCAGTAACGATTTATTTATAATAATACTACTAATAACTGAAAAGGGTAATAAGTTAAGCTTGTATTGCAGTTTAACCAGTAATACTACTATGAACATGCAAGTTGAATTCAATCTTCTTCATTATTTTTGTAATAGGGCGTCATGCGGGTACTCCTTTACATCATGCAGCGAAAAGAGGCTTGGAACAGTCTGTTAAGTTGCTTCTTTCCCATGGAGGTTTGTCATAAACTATTAATTTGGGTTATGTCTTTGTTGCTGTAATAAGAATTATTTTGTCACAAGTTGAAAGACCTAGTCTATTGATTTATGTTTCAGCAAATGCTCTGGTGAGGAATGATGATTGTCAAACTCCACTTGATGTAGCTAGAGTAAAGGGGCATACTAATGTTGTTCGTGCAATTGAGGTATGCTTGACAAATGTAGAAGTCAAAAATTACTCAAAAAGTTTCTATCTTATCTGTATTGTTTAATATGGATAATCATTTACTTTATTTTTTGCATTTTAGAATCATATTTGCTATTTCTCTGGCTGGCTGCGGGAATTTTATGGTCCTGGCATTCTTGAAGCATTAGTTCCTCTGACAAGAAAAATGTTCGTATAATGTTCAATTTCTTTATTGTTAATTAATTTCGTGTTATGCTCTTTGGATAGAATCATTTTTCTCGTAAAAAGAATGATCTGTCATTAACATTTCTGTACCATTGGGACAATTCGAATGCAAGATATAGATCCAAACTCTACTATTACTGTTCAAGGGAAATTTGAAGTGTTCTATTATTGGAAACAATGATATACAAATGTGCTGATTTGAGTTCATTACTTACAGTTGGGTTGTCGTTATACCTTGTGGTTCCAGTAATTCTACAATGCCTCGCAAAATGGAGCTTGTCATTTATCCTACTTTGCAGGTATAACAGTACATAATTGTTGAGCTTTTGTTAGTGTTAATTATGACCTGAATTTCTTTGGTTGTTGAAATATATTTGTCTTTTTGGTTGCCATAACCTGTTATGAAATTGTATGATGAGAAAAATGGAATGAGAGACTACCACAGAGTGTGGCTGACACCTCTATATACGTTACAGCTTAAAAAGTAGAAGTGCAGTGTGACTTTGCGTAATTGATGATTCTGTTGACATTCCCACTCACACTGGAGCATAGATGTTCTTTTTGCCTTGCTTGTTTTAAATTTTGAAAACTAATTCTTGATTAACACCTTAGCATGCAAATATAACCTTGGGTCAAAGAGTGTGTGAGAGTGTGCATGCTTGTACACGTTGTGTGCATGTGTATTAGCCTTTCTTTCTTGGCATTCACATGGTCACTTAAATTGTGTTTGTACTTAAAAAAGCATGAATTAAATAGAAAATGTTCTATAATAGAAGAATCTAAGAAGGCTTCTTATCGTTTTTCCTTTTTAGTCCCTTTTTTATTTATTTATAGATAATCAAAGTTTATTAATGAAGAGAAAGGAGGCAGTGTGTTCACGATGGGTTGTGTTCATAATGGTGAACCCACTGCACTTGTAACAAATACAAACAAATCAAAGAGAAAAACTAACAGACATAAGGAAATCAGAAATGGAAATACATTGTGTGAACCCCCAAATATGAGACCATTTAAGCAAAGTCCCAACTAGCATAGACCTCAAGAGATCAACAGGTCTCTCAATATCTTCAAAAATACGGGTGTTGCATTCTTGCCAAATTAATCACATAAGGCAGGCTTTGTTTTTGTGTCATTTAGGAAGAGTTTTGATGGAAGATAATTTTTTTATCGGTACACACACACCCTGTGGGTCTTGAACATACAACTTTACCAGTTTACCCTCCATCCCATTATTAAAAGAGGAGGAAGTGCCATTTTAGTTAGAGTTCATTGGCAAGTTTTGATGGTAAATCTTGTCTACCACAATCATCTCCCTCATCCTTTAGTTTTCTTTTCTTTTCTTTTTCTTTTTTTTTTTTTTTTTTTTTTTTTTTTTTTTTTTTTTTTTTTCAATTTTTAACATTTCTAAATTTTCTTTAAATTAAAGACATATTTCTTACAACACTTTTTGGGTAAAGGAATGGCAGGGCTTTGAGGGATGGTTATACAATTTAGTCTTTGTTCAGCTGCTTGGTACCTCTCTCCTCCTTAGGATGGATACCGATAGCAGGAGTTTTGAAGAAACTGAAAGTTCTATGCCTGATTTTAAGTTCTTTTTTAGAACTTTATTAGATTGGCTGTCAGCCATGAGGAACCTCTCTTTATTTTCTATTATTGACTTGTTAGATTTATGCAATTTTTGTAACTGATTGTTTATCCCAGTATATGCCCTGTATACTTGGGTGACTCATTTTTTGTATTAATATAATCTTATTACTTATCTTTTATTCATACATATTGTCATTGCAAATGTCAGTATCTATCAGTAATGAGAGAAAAGTGCTGATTTAAGGATCCAGATGGCAAGTGGGTTTGATACGGCAGGCTTGTAGGTTCATGTACTTTTACTGCATTTACCATGTGAATCCACATGTAGTGCTTTGGTTGAATGTATCTTAATTGCAGGGATTAAATCTAGACTTCTTAAGCTTTGTAGAGGTAGTGTAAGTGACAACACAAGTGGATTAATGTGACTGAATGATTGAGTACTACACACGCACAACAAAACATAAAAATATGAATAATAAGAAAAATTACTTAAGAGAAAATTAATTTTTTGTAAAGCTTATGAGCCTTCGCTCTTCAGATTCTGTGTCTGGATACTAGTGTAACATGTCTGTCCATAATTTGGTAATTCAAATTCACTATAAACTTAGTTGGATATGGTTTTCCCATTGAGGATATCCTCTCTATAAGAATTTTAAACCACTTCTTAAATTTACCATTTGGTTTCTACAAGTTTTAGTTGGATCCAAATTGTAGTGTTTGAGTTGTTACTGCCACACACAGCGGTCCTGTTGTTGGCTGGTGGCTGATTGATTATCGTTGCTGCAGCAATAACTTTCTCAGTTATACATGTGGTTCTTTGGCACCTCTGCGTTGACCACATGGCATGAGAAGTAGGATTGGGTACTTATCACTGTGCTTCATTCTTCTCTGCTATATGTTAGCAAACCCCCTTTCTAGTGTAAAATCTGCCAAAATTTGTTGAGCCACCAGTACAGCAACCTCAAATACAGGTTGCCCAGAAGCTGAACTTGTAGAGTATTTCCTTCTAAGAGTTGTGTAATATGACTCATAGTTTGTATGTATATAGAAACTGTCTTTCACTTTCATATGCTACTCCCATTTATTTGTTTTAAACTGTAATTTTGATCACTGAACAGGATGCACAGCCTCGTACAGTTATTGCTCTTTGGAAGGCCAAAATTGAGGAACCCAAATTTCAGCAAAAGGATCCAGCACTCACTATATTTGACGAGCCTACTAGTAATTTCTTGCCAATGAAACTATTATCTACAGATTATTTTTAATGGCAATATGTGTTAAATAAATAATTAAATTTGTGTGGACCCCAAAGAATCTCTATTTGTCATGAGTTTTCTCGGGATGTCAAGACCATTGTCACGATGTCTTAGTCTGAAACTTTGGTGGTGGGAGAGGGGGGGAAGGGAGATTATAACTTACATGATACCTAAAATCCCTGTTTCTTTTTGGTAGATATTTTGTATTGATTTTATAAGGATAATTTATTGTTTTGGCGTGTATTTTTCAAACAAGGTACCAACAAAATGAGCTAAAAGGTGGTCCCTTGTGCTCTCCAAATCCTCAAACATACTCCTTGTGTGTTTTTTAAGCCATTCCTATTACTTTATTACATATATGAATTATGCACAACTGCCATTATATTTGAGGATAGCTTAACATTTAGAACTGAAGCAAATCAGTGTTTTAGCTTTGTGACCTGGTTTGCTCTTAGCAAGCCTACCTCACCAAGAAATGGAACTTTTAAATATTGAATTGGCAGTTTTCTCCTTAAAGCAATAATAATCATGCAAGTAGCGTGTCACCTCTCTAGTGCAGTTATCAGTATCTTAAACCTGGCTTACCTTTCTAGGTGAATGTATCTAACCACTGATTTTGGCATTCTGATGGTCTCACTTTCTCTTTTGATTTTTTATTTTCAATTAATATCATTATAAATAAATAAGCTCTACTTGGTATGGGTACATAGACACATTTGTGCTCCTCAGAAAGTGAGAAGCGATAAGGATCCAAAGTTCATTTAGCAACTCTAAATCTATAGAATATCTCCAGTTGAATTTTTCCCTAAATGATCATTAGTTGAGACTGCAACAACTAAAATATGATTAGTCAAATAGCATGTTCTTCTGAACACAGTTTACTACTCTTGTTTTGTAACTGCATATACTTAATGTCTGTTCTCCTTTTTGAGATTTTCTTGTCTATTGTTCATATCTTTCTTATCAGGAACTCGTTATAAGCTTGCATCTGCCCTTGATTGTGATAAACAGCAACTTCAACGGCTTTATGGTGCATGCTTAGGAATTCCTCCGGTAAATTATCATAAACTGTTCACAGATTTTAGTTCCGCTCTCTGGTACATGAACATTACCTTTATTCACACTTTGAGCGTGATAGGTACATAAGTTTTTGAACTCTGTTGGTATGGGTACTGCCTACAGAAATTGAAACCATGTGACTCATCACTTGATAAAATGTATGCTTTTTTGTTCATCAGCAACATGGTGACTTGTGAAGTATAATTTGTCCTTTATACTACAAGAAATATGGTTATTTCTTTTGGGGCATTTTCTTTAAACCAAGACAAGCATATATTTCATGATCATGTGGATTTTGAATTAACAAAATAGGAATACATAATGGAATAGTTTTAACATCCCCTTCTACGACATATTAGTGACATTAATTTGAATGCTGGAAATTGCTACCAGTTTTAATTATGAGGCAATCTGCTTGTACATTAACAGTAGCTAGTTTTAGGTAAGGATGTTGAATTGATTATAGATCAGTCAATTCGGTGGTATGTAGGCTTTCTAAGCTCTTCCTAAATAAATGTTTGCTCATCAGGCTCATCCCTGCCCAAATTAAATTCTATAGTGTACAGCCTGAGCTCCATTTTGTTTGGGCAAGCTTGAGGCTGAGTTTGGGCTGGCCAGTAATTAATACCACTAAAATTTAAGATAGATTTAATTCATAAAGTAATTTTAGTGCAGTCTTTTGACCCCCAAGCCATGTGGGTTTGTATTATGTGTCTTCACAAGAAAAAATCCTCTTTGTGCTTTCCTCATTTAAGGGCCAATTTATTGCATGTGTCAGACTCCGTTGGTTGAAAAAAGACTTGTCCTCAAGTCCTACATCTTTTTATTCGAACAAAACTATAGTTCAATCAAACTTTCAGCCTTGTATTGATCACATTGTTCAACTGTCCAATTTGAAAGGACCCATTGATGGGGAGCCAAGTTTCAATAATATTGGCGGTCTCAACGAGCATTGTGGACCACATAAATGGTTGCCATTAAAAAGATACTATCTTGCAATATTGGAAAAAAAAAATGAGGTCCTTTGAGCACTCTTCCCATACCTTGGCAAAGTAAGGACCTTCTTGGTACAACTTCTACAAAATTTCGAAGCCCAAAACCTTCACTTGTATAGTAGAAAGCAAAGAATGCTGTTGGCTTAAAGCATCACAATCTATCTCAAACACCTTGTCAAAATTTGGCAAAGGGAGAATAGGAGCTTTAATCACCTTTTTCATGATGATTGCAAAGCTGTCTTCAACTTCATTTGTCCACTTGAAAATTCCTCCCTTCAAGTATTTCGTGATAGAAGTAATAATTGTGCTGAATCATCTGATGAGCCATTGATAGGACAATGCAAGACACCATCACGCACCTTTGGTGTAATGGTCACTCCACAATTACAAGTTCTTGTAGGGAGGGTTGTGGGGGGGGGGGGGGGGGGGGGCAAGGATTGGGGGTTCAATTCTCCAAGAGGGAGTTTTACACACCTATTCACTTTGATTAAGTTACAGTAGAATCTATTTTAGATTTAAAAAAAAAAAAAAAAAAAAGATAGGATGATGCAAGACCATGAGAACTTTGAATGTCATGAAATGACTTTGGTGTAGGCCAGCTTATGATTGCTTGGATCTATTTTTGACCCCTTGTTAGAAAATAGTCCAAAATTAGAAGGCTACAGTAAAGAAGTGGCACTACTTCAAGTTGCTGAGCAACCCTTTTTTTTAAATTTATTTTATTTTATTTATTAAATTTAAGTTTTGAATACTTCTTGAAGTAGCACTACTTATTGAGGATTATTCTTTAAAGACCATTGAAGTTACCATACTGTGGCATTTGAGTCCCTTTGTTTGTATCTATCAAAGCTGTTATGCACAGCTAAGATTATATTGAAGTTTGCATCTCAGATTCTCAATCATCTTCCTGTAAATACTAAGTAGAAATCTCAAACGCATTGTTTTACTTTCGTTTATCAAATTCACTTTTGGTTTAGGGGTTCTAAAACTTCAGGATTTTCTTGATTTAGAACTGTGGAAGAGATTCTCATTTTGGGGAAATTATGCTTTGGAAGAGCCAGAAAAGCTAGTCACCCTTGCAAATGTGTTAAATAATTTATTAAATTTGAAAATTTGTCTTGTATCTTGTGCTTTCTTAATGTTTATTTTGAAAAGAGTCGTCATTGATATAACATAGGAATGTAAATGGAAGCATAAAGATATTTGAGAAAGGAACCTAAGCTGTTCAATGATTTCATCTTCTTTTTCTTCATCCTTTCCAAGATCTAATTGAAGGCCAAACATTTCTTGAGATTACCACTTGTGTCTTATTATTAAGCTCTTCAATTTTCAGGTTATTCCTCCCCCGGTTAATACCCTAAACTCAACTCCAGAAGCTGCCTCTCAAACTGCTGCAGAAGCTGTTGAATTGGCTATGGCGATAAACGCCTCCATTCTGTCCGCTTCATTGGATAGACCCTCACTTCCTCCAAATACTCACCAGAGCTCTGAATCAATCAACACAAATGGTTGGGGAAATTCTGCTGAGAGTGGCAGTTATAATGGGTGGGGCCCTGCTGTAGGAACCACAAATTCAGGTGCAAGCAGCAGTCAAGGGATGGACACAAATCCAAAAGAAGACTACAATGGCTGGGGTGTACCTGATTCTAGGCCAGTTAGTGATCCAACTCAGCATGCTCAAGCCATTGGTAACACTTCTCCCATTGTTTCCAGTAACAATGGAATTGCTGCATCAGTTCCATCTGCTCCACCTATTCCTGAGGTTTTGGATGAAGGGCCAATCCATTATCCATCCATTGATTTCAGTCCAGTGGACTGGTCTGCTCCAGCCAGAGAGGATGGAACTTCTGTAACAAATGATGTGAAAGATGAGGACACTTCTTCCTCATGTGTGATATGTTTTGAAGCTCCAATAGAGGGAGCCTGCATCCCCTGTGGCCATATGGCTGGTTGCATGTCTTGTTTGAATGAGATCAAAGCCAAGAAAGGGGCTTGCCCTGTATGCCGAGCCAAGATAAATCAGGTCGTTAGGCTTTATGCCGTATGATAATAAGTGAATGGATCATGATGGAGCTGGCCAATTTTCATATTTTATCATAATATGTTGTTGATTTATGAGCTTGTAACATAAATTTAATCAGGCTATGGATATAATTGTACAGGGCAACAAGGCCATTGTTGGCATATTTTATTTATTATTTATTTTTTATTAATTAATTAAAATTTATTTTTAAGATAGTTAGATATGTAGCTCGAACCTCCTCTCTCCTTTGTCCCCAAGCAATTTGTGCATGGGAGGATTACCAGTGGTGAAACTGTCCCAGCAAAAAAAAAAAAAAAAAGTGGTGAAAACTGAAACCCATCCTTTCTTTTTGTTTTTTTTCTTTGTTTGGTAGGGGTTACTGCAATTAGAGAGTCCGTAGGAGCCATGTGACAGTAAAATGTGTTGCCTTTCTGAACTGGCATAAGTGGTGTCGGTGGCAATGTAATCTCTCACTTTGGACCTCTAGAATCAAGGGAAGTTCACCCCTATATCTGCTCAGACATGAGACAACTCTCTCTCTTTACGCGCACGCACAAAACTGTTTATAAAAACTACAAAAAACTGTATCTGTTTTCTTGTTTTCCAACCTCGGAAATATTACTGTGCTACAATTGCGAGAAATGGTATGCAGCTATCCAATGTTAGAATTATTCTTTGGCCACAAAATAGGAAATGAGGGTTACAATGTCCTTGCAAATGATTATTTGAAAATTGAACGTTGGTTGAAGATATAGAATTCCATTCCTCGAGAAAGTGAGTTTGACACAAGACAGATGAAGCAACTAGACATTTTCATATGGTGTCTGATTTTTGACTTCAAAATGAGGTAAGGGACCATCCTAAAGGCCAAATGTGTACTGGATTTTTGATGATGTGTGAGTGTGATCATAGCAAAAGAGCCCACAATTATAACATCAATGACCCTACGTTCCATTTACATGAAACCAGATGGTGAAACCACCACATGGCGTGCTTCAGAGAATCTCACTTTAATCTTCAAGTTGTCTTAACCTTGCTACTATACTTTGCATGAGTATAGTTTCTGTATCATGTCATATATAGTATTTTACTACTGTTCGTGACTTTTCTCAGCCTAAAAAGTCTAACTGAGCTTGGAGAGTGGGTTCCTGATTAGATTTCCAAGACTTTTTTAGCATTAACCTTGTCTCCAAAGTTTCATCCCCATGTGGGGAACAAATCCTAAATGAATCTGTCCTTTGAATGAGCAACATAGCGTACAAGGCAAATTTTGTTGTGAAATATGAAATTTATAAGATCAAGAAGAAAGGGGTATTGTTTACGTTGTAGGATAGGGTATTACTTGTTGACCTACGTCATAAAAGATTTGAGCTGTTTAAGGTTAAAGTTGCAAGCATGTGTTTATGAGAGTAATTTTTTTTTTTTTTTTTACTAACTATTTGACATTTTTTTGTTGTGGTTTGAGTAATATTACTTTCATTAAGATCTACTATTGACATCACAGTTATTATACATCAATCATAACATGCTATGTTAACAATTATAAAAAAAGTTGTGTCACTATATTTATTGTGACCGGAAATGCAATGAGAAGCAAACTAGTTAAAGGGTCACAGTTTTTTTTTTTTTTTTTTTTTTTTTTCACTGATATTTCGATTGCTAGGTCAATTGTGTCTAGATCTCAATCTTACCGACCTACACAATTGTGTCTATTACTCAGCCAAAAGAAAAAAAAAAAAAAAAAAAAAGGAAAAAGAAAACTTATGTCTAGATCTACTGCTCAATCTTATCCTTTGCTTTATTTTGCCGAAAAAGTTTGGAGCCTCATACCCCAGAAAAGAAAGCCCCTCTCCTCCCTCCCCTCCCAAAAAAAGTACAGCACTTTAATGATTCAGCTGCTTTACATAAATGAAAATTGTAGGTGTGCCTACATAGTGTGATATGGGTATCATGATGCAACTGGCCAGTGGGGACTAGCAAGATTTAAGCTGGCAATGGATCAGCATTACTAAAATTAGTAGAAAGAGTTGGTGGTAATTAAGTTGACGTAAGACAAGGAAATAATTTTGTGCTCAAATATTGTGTAGAGATTGTCATAAATAAAACTTCTATGACTTCATCTTTGCCAATTCTTAATACCCTCTCAAGTGTAGCTATCCAATGTGAAACATAAGCTCTATAAAAGGTGTAAAGTTTTGGGTGGTTCACTGGTTATATTAGAGAGAATATTGGACCAAGTACTATGCCTTTATTAGAGTTGGATCAATTATGTCATTATGGGGAAGACTATCCAAATTATCATAGTGATTTGGACTTTTGAGCTGAATGATTGGGACCTCAGTTTGCCACCTCAGCTAAATTATGGAGTTGACATAACATTTTTAGTTTCTCCCTACCAGCAAACACAAATTGTCTAGATTTTTGTCGAAGCTGTTTAACTGAACTGAAAGACTCAGCAAGGTCTGGTTCCTCCACCTTGGCTGAAATTGTTTTCAGAAGCATTTATTATCTGTTTATTTCGATGGTAAATGTTTCGAAGTTGTTAAGTAGGGCCTGAGAATCTTGATTATGTCAATGATTACTTGTGTAGTGAATACTCGTTGTTATCCTTGCAGCTTGCAATTTGTCAGAATCCATAATAATTCGGTCCACCAATATAGCGTGGTTTGGAAGCTGGACCCGTATAAGTCAACTAGTTAAAGATATTCGAAGAGATGTGGGAAGGGTTACCCATGCCATAGTATTTCATTAAGGAACATTACTACTGATCAAGTGATGAAAACTGTAAGAATTAGGATGGTCTGTAATTTTGACAATCAAGGGTCATAATGTGATAGTCCAGGCTCTAATGCAAACATATATGGTTTGGTTTTCTT
Source organism: Quercus lobata (assembly GCF_001633185.2). NCBI lineage: Eukaryota > Viridiplantae > Streptophyta > Magnoliopsida > Fagales > Fagaceae > Quercus > Quercus lobata. The sequence goes on from NC_044912.1 coordinate 39,277,906, forward strand.
ATATGAGTAACCATAGTATACTACACATTTTATGTATAAATCTTATAAATCTTACAAACTAATGTATGACCAATCATTAAAAAAATTATTTAACATTTATTTATTGTACTATTAGAATTTAGATTCTACCAACCACATTTATTGTCATGACAAATTAAAAATCTTTTGTATTAATTAATAATAATTTAGTGTTTTTGTTCTTATATTGATAAACCAAGGGTGCAATTCAAATTTCAATGGTCTTGGGTTGTACTCAAAAGATACTGTAATTGGAAAAGCTTGAAATATTGCTCCTTTGGTAACTCATTTAGACAATTTTTTTGGACAAATTACACTGATACCCCTAGGTATAGCAAAACTAGACTTGCAATAACCGATTTTCCAAAATTGCACTACACCTCGTCAAAGGAACCTTGAGGGTGTTAGTGTAAAAAAACCTCCTTGAAAATTGACAAATAGCGAACTTTATTGGAGAAAAATTGTGGTTTCAAACTCTCAAACACTCTTTTTGGGATCACAAGATTAGTGGGTAGAAAACTAGAGTTTATCTATGAAGCACTAGAAGAAAAAGTACAAGGTTTTCTCTTTGAATAGCATAGTCTATGGCAATTTATTCTCATCATTAACATAATTTAAAGATGAGTGTTAATAAGTGCACAATTAGGTTTTAAAGAAGCAACACAAATTAGGTCATAACAAAAAGCAGGAAACAAACTTTGTTATTATCCCTCGAGCAAGGGACAAGCAAAGTCTTGAGTTCTTTTATTGTTTCATTTTTGCAAAACTCACTTTTGTTTGAGTGAGACTCCAATTCACTTGAGTAAAATTCATTTCTCTTGAGTGAAATTCTTCATAAATCAATTATTCGTTGATGGTATTCAAGGCAGCTCTAAAACAAAATTTTATGATAAAAAAAAAAAAAAAATCAAATCATGGTATTTAATTACACTCAATATCATGGAATGCAACACTAAAATTTTAACACATTTATTTTTTCTTTTTTGGTGAAAAGAAATAACTTGAACCATATCTCTCTCTCTCTCTCTCCATAAAAAAGAAAAACAAAAAAAGAAAAAGGAAAAATGAAAAGAAAAAGAAAAGAATTATATAGCACCTTCCATGCTAATTCTTATATTTCCTCAACAATTGCACAAGTTAATCAATTTCTTAAGATGAGCCTATCTGTTTGTTGGGCTGAGTAATGGTAAGTTGATAACTCATTGCTTTTCAAGTAATTGAAATAATAGCATGGCAATATGGATCCTTGTGAAAAGAAGATGCTATATATGAACGAATAGGAATTGAGAGTTGTTGGATAAATCTTGTTTGACCTCTCTTGATTATTATCAAGGTGGCACCCAACCAATACATGCGGTTAATTAGAGTTCATTGAGTGAAAGTTAAGTAGAAGAGTGACAAATATTATCATATTACTGTGACCATTGGTAATTGACCCTATGCACTGAATTGACCAAATCATCATGTGGTGGAATATTTTTCACTTGACTAGTAAACCAACAGTCCTTGGTAAAGACCAAGACTTTAGTTGCAACTTGCCCTGAAAAGGCTGAAATGCAAGTGATTTTCCTTCCAGGATGGCCTTGGAAACTTAGAATATACCCCCAAAGAAAACACTATTTTTGGCTTGTTTGCCTTATCTTTTTTCGAACATTGTTAAAAATGATGTTGGGGTGTTTGTCTTTTTCTTCTGAATTTGTTGAGAGTTAATGTTTTTGTAATCATAAGTGTCCAAAAAGTGGTTAGTTCTTGTCTTAGGGTGACTAACCTGTGGTCGAAATTAAATTTATTTTTTGTGATTAGAGTATATCCTATTATCTTTTGACTGATCATTTTTCCTTCTTTGCTTTAACATTGTTTAGGAGGGGTCAGCTGACTTTTTAAAGTTGGATCATTTTCTAGTTTGTTTTGCTATTCTTTAAACACTATCATCATATCTTCTTAAAATAACGCATGAATTGCAGTTTCTTTTAATTAATTGACTCATAGTTTTTTTTTTATTTTTTTTTTTTTGAGGATAATTAACTCATAGTTAAACCCGAAAACTTATGGAAGTGTATACCTTTCTTTTTTATTTTTTTATTTAGGGAGGCCCCGGAAAGTGTGGCAAAGCAATTTGTAGAAGATGAAATTTTAGAGAATGACCTGTTTATATACAATTGTTAATTAATCATTTGATTACTATTGGGTTTAGCTAATATCTAACAATCATTATGCAACATGAATTGGAATCTTTAGCAGAACTTAATGGATTATTAAAAGAGTGATGGGGTTATATCATATGGACCTGATTGTAGGTTGCAAAATTTTGCATATGGAGTAAATGTGAGATGGAATTCAGATATGTCAGGTTAGTCTCCAATAAAATTGAATCTAAAAAAATAAAAGGTTATATATATATATATATATATATATATAAAATTCAATCCATCTTTGCTTATGTTAATGACTCAATTGGTCCAGTACATGGGTATATATAAAATTCAATCCATCTTTGCTTATGTTAATGACTCAATTGGTCCAGTACATGGGTTAGGTACTATATCCTTTCATATTGGCTGAAGACTAAGTGACACCTATTCTCTATAGAGTCTAGACTAGACCCCAACCAGGTGAAAGAGATTGTTGCGTGTTATATATCAATATATCGTATGTATCTTTTCGTGGTAAGGAAAAATAATAACTTTTTTTTTTTTTAAGATAAAGAAATAGACCATTTATACAAATCCTAGGAAGGATGGATGGCAAGAGGGCATGTAGAATAATATAAATTATAAATTGGATATCTATGGAAAGGATATATATATATATATATATATATATATATATACATTCAAGGTGAGATGAGATGGGTTGGATCGAGTTAGCAAAACTTATCCACATCTCATCATCTTTTTCAGGCAAAGAAAACCAAATTGAAAGAATGGATCAAATAGGGTGAAGATTTTTTACCATCCCTGTAACAAGGGACAGAAGAGAGGCATCTCTGACAAAGGAAAAAAGAAAAAGAATAATAAAAGAAAAATCTCTTATTTATTTATTTATTATTTATGAGAAAAGAGAAATCTCTTAAAAAAGAAGAAGAAGAAGCATGAAATGCTAATTTAGGGAAAAAGTGAAAGGGTATTTTAGTTAGAGAGTAACAAATGGTATTTCCTTGTAATATTTTGAGAGTAAAATTTTCTCGGAAATTGAAAAATCTGTCAATACTTTTTCACTTCCTGAGAAATTTTTTTTTCAAAAATAGTTAATTATTGTGTGCCCTGCACACTTTAGCAAAATCCATATATATATATGAGAAATAGAAAGGATTTTGTTAACAGGTGCCGGCCAACACTTGTTAATGAATTAACTATGGTTCATTTATGATCTATCACAAATTCCACTGCATAGAAAATTGGCAAAATTTTTTACTTTTCAGTTGTGATTTATCACAAAATAATTTGACTTTCTCCATTTAAACTGATACACATTTAATACATATTCAGTTTTTTCCACATCCTTAAAAAAAAAAACTTGAATAATTTATTTTAAATTTTATTACATTAACGGGTGCCGTACAACACCCGTTAACAACACCCATAAAGAAATGTTAAAGAATGTCCCAAGTCCATTGGATTATGAATTATTTTTAGAAATATTTTATAAGAAAATAATAAAACAATTAATTTTGTTGACAATTTTTTATATTTTTCATAAAAATGATGTTAAAATTTTTCTAATACTGTATAGTTTAATAAGTTTATTAACAATTCATTCCCATAAAAATAATGTTAAAATTTTCATAATATAGTTTATTAATAATTGCACTAAAAACACTTGTTAACATGACCTATTAAAAAAAAAAAAAAACCGGACTTCTTATTACACATTTGCCTCGAATGTAATCAGAGGATCCCTAAATACCAAATCCCATTTTATGGTCTCCCCTTTCTCTTATGACAATTCCCACTATTCATTTTTAATGTATAATGTTCTTAATTAAATCTTCTCCCACAAAACCCAACAAATCTGTAACTACATTGGCCCCACCAAATACCTTTTTTTAAATTTTCCCCTAATTTTTTAATTTCAGTTCCCTTCTCTCTCTCTCTCTCTCTCATGCAGCTTTGTAAAGAAAGCTGGGCATGAGGGCTTGTACTTGTTATCAAAGATTCATCTTTTATCAGTCACAAAAATTAAAAGGTTTCTATGTTCAAGTTTCAAGCTCTGGGGTTCATCAAGATCTGTTTTTGCTTGAACCTGCAAGCTTAACCCACATGCACCAAGGTATGCTTCAATTCAAACCTTCCTGGTTTTTGTTTATAAAATGTTGGGTTTTATTTATTTATTTATTTATTTTTTGTCATAAATTTGTGAATGGTTTGTGAAATATTTTAATGGGTTGGAGATAAAATGAGCTGGGGTTTCCATTTTTATATTGGGTTTAAGCTTTGGAGTTCTTCCTGGTCTTTGTGTGAAATACTGAAATTTTGGGGGGTGTGATTAGAGAAAGTGGGTCTGATAATATTGACACTCGGAGAAATGTTTGTTTCTTTGAGGTTGGTTTTTATTTACAATGTTGTTTTAACTGTTTGGAGCAATAATTGTTTTGGTTTAGCAAATTTGCATATCCTTTGGTTTGTTTCTGAAAGAACTAGGAAGTAGAATATTTTTAATATTTGGAATCTATTATTCATATGAATGGGGGATTCTGTTCAACCTATCTAAATAGATGTATTAGGCTTAGTTGAGTTGTGGTTCTTGTGTTCACAGGTAACATGAATAGTCTCAAGATATATAGAATTCTCTTCCCCACCGAAGCTTTTCTCACCTACTAAAGAGAGTGTGAAAAAAAGATTTCAGTAAAAGCTTTAAAGGGCTTTTCTTGAGGGAGCAAGCGGTGTGGAATTTGTAATCCTCAGGAAATGGTTCTTTTCTTATTTTCTGAATTTGTAAAAACAGTTGGAGACTTTTTTTTGCAAACAAGAATAAACTATAAAGATAGTAATGGTCATTTTGAGTTTCCTCATTTTGTGTGCAAAAAGATCAACATGGAAAATAGCAGAAAATGACCCAATAAGTTTGTTCTTCTAATTAGAGATGGAAAATTTTCATATAAGATGTTCTTAGTCTCATGTCCCTGGGGTGCTGTACTTCAGCCCTGTTGGTTAAAAGGCATTCTGTCATGCTCACAAGTCAAGAAGCTGAACTTCTAGGAATTTTCTGTTTCTGCGCAAAAAACTTTATGTTGCTGTATGTCTTTCTGAGTGTATTCAAGCAAGATGAGTATTGATTATAATGCTACATGCTTGCTTCCATGGTTCTACCGTTAAAAAGGGAGGCATGTGAATTGGCAGTTACATCTAGTTTTGTACAAGTTTGCAATGCCTTTTCTTGAATATCGGTAATCAGTTCAAAAGCAGCCTACAATGATCAATAGCATGTGGTTACTGGTCAGGATGCCTCCAAATGCAGCATAATGCCTAGCACTAGATATTACCTTAGTTGGCATCAGGGTTGGGGGAGCTCTGGAAAAGCTTTCTTAAGTAAATAATTGTACAACTTCAGCTCGTGTGATGACTTGAATGTCTGGACATGGTAGCTGGATTTGGAGCCCATTGCAGAGACAATTGCCACATGAACATATAAGAGTTGCACATGTTATTGTAGCCTCTTTAAAAGGAAAGAGTTTTGATTTGTTTTAGGCTTTTAGATGCAAGTTCCACTTGAGGTATTCTGTTAGATGCATGGCTTACCGGCTTTTTTGACTCTGTGCCTGCAGGCTGTTTACTACATTGCCCAGTTCTGTAGGCTCTCCCCTATGTCCCAAATTGGCTACAGGGTTATTGTCCTTGGGGACCAGCTTTTCTTCATCATTCTCCAGATCCTTGTGGGGACTATATACTGGCTATTCCACCAAGATAGGAATCTCCTATTACTTTCAGTTCCCCTTCAGGCTGCTTTTGTTAGAGAGACTCTTTATCCCATTTCCCGTTGTGTATGGTAGGCTTCTGTCAACTATTGCACCAAATCTCACGTTTAGAAATACTTACATAGTGAAAGTAGATAGTGATTCTTTGATTACTTTTTCTTATTTCATATTACAGTTATTTGAACTGCCAGGAAATTAGCTGCTTCAAGTTCTGTTTTTCTTTTTCCTTAATGGTTCTGCACCTCTATAAAATATTCTTTAGCTCCTGTTCCATGTATAAGGGTAATTACTTGTCGTTTAGGGTTTCATTTTTATCTTTTCAAAGGGAGAATGATATAGCATGACATGTTGGTTACTAGTCTAAGAAATTCTTCAAGCTCTAGAGTCTAGAATAGGTAACAAGTGGATATTTATCCTAAAGAATCAGCAAACCCCTTGTTATAAGTTATAACAATGAAAACCTAGTTATTGTTAAAGGGAACTCTTATGATTGTAAACTACTTTCATCAAGATATTCTAACAATAATTTATCTTCATAAACTTTTCTGTTTTCATTTTTTAATTTTGTTATATGTTTTATCAGAACAGGTCAGATGGACACATCATCGGTAAAATGTCTTATCAACAGCATTTCTCGATTCATTCTTCTAGTATCATGCCAGACAATGAAAGCAATGCCTATTCAGAAGGATTACAGAGATCTAGTTGGTGCATTAAAGCTTTTGAAAGCAGTGCTTGATGAAGTTGTTGATTACAAAATTCCTTCAGATGAAATTCTCTGTAAAGAGTGTGAAGAATTGGATACGGCTGTCAATGAGACTAGGGAGTTCATGGAAAATTGGTCTCCAAAAATGAGCAAACTATGCAGTGTAAGTAACATCTTATTAACTTATTTTCCCAGTGGATCAATTTTTATCATCCCCTGCCTCCCTAAAAACAAATTCTGTGAACGGAATTACTTTTGTGCACCTTATTTATTATTATTATTATTTTTTTTTTTGGTGAGATTCATTTGGTGTTGTTCAACAGCAATAGTATTATTAATATATCTAGTTCTTATTTATGAAACTTTATTTCTGGCACATGTTTAATGAATGTCATCTAGTAATTTCCTGAAATTACATGATCATTTCTTTGAATTAGGAGAAATCATAGGGAACAGAAGAAAACTTGAATCTTACAACGGCAGTTGCATTAGACTGCAAAATGCAAACTTATTTCTTTCCTTTTGCTTCTGGAAATCAAGTGGAGAACATAAAGTATTTTGTCTTTTGGGAGTTCTGTGTGGGTTTTTAGGGGCAAAAAAGGGTTTTGGGGGGGGGGGGGGGGTGGGGTGGCAACTTTCTATATGTACTTGTTTTAATTATTATTTGTTGTGTTATATCTCCAGGTTCTGTGGAGTGAGCCATTGCTGATGAAAATTCGGAGCTCATCAATCGATATTTGTCACATATTGTGTAGATTATTACAGTCATCTTCGTCTACTATAAGTTTAAGTAATGTGCAGGTATAATATCCGCTGCATATATTGTTTTCTATGTGAATTCAGTTTTACTGGTGACAAACTTTCTCTTCTGTATTCAGTTTTACTGGCTTTAGATAGCTATCACTCTACTAGTTGTCTGGTCATTTAAGGCAATTGTCAGACTGATTCCTGGTACTCTTTCAGAATTGTATGCAGGAGCTTCAATGTTTGAAGCAGGAAAGAGTAACGGAATATATAGAAGAGGCTATTATAAGTCAAAGAGATAATATTGTTCCCTGCACCAAACATCTCCTGAAGATTATTGAATTTCTTAATTTGACACCAAACCAGGAACTACTGAAAGAAAGTATTTGTGTGGAAAAAGAGAGAATAAATGCCCAAGTCAATAAAGCGAAAGGGGAACTAGATCAAATCTACCAAATTGTGAATCTTGTCTCCCACATTCGTAATTGCATGGTGAAAATTCAGCGCTTTGAAGCAAGAAGTGGTGTCCCAATCCCTTCATACTTCCGCTGCCCTCTATCGTCAGAACTTATGTTGGATCCTGTGATCGTGGCTTCTGGTCAAACCTATGAGAGGTCTTCCATCCAAAAGTGGCTTGATCATGGACTGACTATTTGCCCAAAGACTCGTCAAACACTCACACACACAAATCTTATTCCCAATTATACTGTAAAAGCCATGATATCAAATTGGTGTGAAGAAAACAATATAAAAACTTACAACTCTGAGCGCACTGAGTTTGTTTCAGTGCCATCCCTATCAGATCATGCATCTCCTCAAGATTTAATCCGCACAGATAGTTCCCCTTTTTCTTTACACAACAGCAATTCGATGTCAAGATCATCTCATGAAGTTGGAAATGGATTTGAAAAGCAAAAGAATGATGCCTCTTCTAGATTAAATGGGAAAAATTCCAATGGATTCCAAAGCCGGGAGACAGAAAAGTTTTACCATCCATCCCCTGAACAATCATACATCCATAGCAGGAGTGAATCAGCATCAAGTGCCATTTCCAGTGTTGATTATATGCCACCAGTGTCAGATGAGGTGCCAAGAATATCGAGCAAGCGTGAAAACGTGAATGAGCTGTCTGGTGAAATCACAACTGAATGTCTTGATACTTCTCCTCAATGTAAAGAACCAGGATTTCCCTCTTGGTTACCTGGAAAGAAATTTGACAACTTGAAAATAGAAGTTGAAGTAGCAGGTAACATAAACCATAATTACTTAAGAGCAAACTCACTCCCATTTTCAGACTCAGGATCTGATGAGGTGACCTCTGCTTCCCATGTCAAGAAATTGATTGAAGACCTTAAGAGTCAGTCCAATGAAGTGCAAACTACAGCTGCAGAAGAATTGCGGCTTCTTGCAAAACACAACATGGAGAATCGTGTCATTATAGGCCAGTGTGGGGCTATTGCACCTTTGGTCTCACTTCTTTCTTCAGAAATGAAGCGAACACAAGAGCATGCTGTGACAGCCCTTTTAAATTTATCAATTAATGAAAACAATAAGGCCATGATTGCAGAAGCGGGTGCTATAGAACCACTTATCCATGTTCTGAAAACAGGAAATGATGGAGCCAAAGAGAATTCTGCAGCAACTCTATTCAGTCTCTCTGTACTAGAAGAATACAAGGTGAAAATAGGTCGTTCTGGTGCAGTTAAAGCATTGGTGGATCTTCTACACTTGGGAACTCTTCGAGGGAAGAAAGATGCTGCTACAGCTTTGTTTAACCTATCAATTCTTCATGAAAATAAGGCTCGTATAGTTCAAGCAGGTGCTGTAAAGTATCTTGTTAAGTTGATGGACCCTGCTACAGGGATGGTTGACAAAGCTGTTGCTCTTCTAGCAAACCTGTCGACAATTGGGGAGGGACGTTTGGCAATTGGGCGGGAAGAGGGTATTCCATTACTAGTTGAGATTGTTGAATCGGGATCTCAGAGAGGAAAGGAAAATGCTGCTTCTGTACTGTTGCAACTGTGTCTCAACAGTTCCAAGTATTGTACCCTGGTTCTGCAAGAAGGAGCTGTCCCTCCCTTGGTTGCCTTATCACAGTCTGGCACACCAAGGGCAAAGGAAAAGGTAAACAGCTTATTCTAACACTGGCTACCCATCTTTTTCTTTTCAGTCTGGTCAGCTGCTTTCCAGTCAGTGTGCCATTATACCATGCAGTTGGTGTCCTTCAACCAGTAAAAGGAAATAAAAAGCATTACAAGTTAATTCTGAGAAGGTTCATTTTTGTTTGAGTGAAAAGCCTTCCCATCCCCACCCAAATATTTTCAGTTCCTGTCCTCCTAGTGACTATGTCTTTGATACAAGATGTGTGCCCAAGCTTCATGAGTGTGTGAGATTGACCTAAATGTGTGGAAAAAAGATAATAATATATTTTGTTTTCTATTATGCAGGCACAACAGCTTCTTAGTCACTTCCGGAATCAGCGAGAAGGGGCCACAGGCAAGGGAAAATCATGAAGAGAAATTTTCTTGGTTTCTTGCTGCTTTTTACTTTTGGCTCTTATCTCCTCCTTGTCAATTGCTCTTCTTCGACATATTCCTTTAGGGCTCTTTCTTCATACATTCTTTAGCTCTCAATTATATCCATTTGCAGCATAGTTTTGAAATTTTCTTTTCCTCCGTTATGGTGGGTAGTGATGGATTTCTTATTAAGTGCAAAATGGGATTGGATTGTAAACTTAGGACTGTAGTTTCCCTGAGAACATAGCTTGGCCAAGTATAAAATCTTGTCACTACAGTGTTTATCCTGTTTTTTGGTCCTCATTAGTGTTTTGTACATAAATTGTATATATCCTACAGTATTTATGCTCTATATAGGTCCTTGTAATCTGCAGTAGAATCATAGTATTGATTTTTGCTATTGGTTGCACCAAAGTTCTAGTAATAATGTACCTTTTCTCCTCTTTTACTCAAGCAAGCACTTGGCCGGAAGACAATACTCCCAACATAAGGGCAGGCATTTATGAGCACGAGATCAATATTGGGTAGTGTTGCTCGGAAATTTTTCTTCATTTATTGTGGTAGTGTACATCAATTTCGTGCTTCATTGTATGTTGTTTATCCTGAATAGGTAGAACTTAACAAAATTTTGTGATAAACTAGTACACGGTTGTAGAATGTGATTTTGGTCTAGTAAATGTTTGTGATGCTCTAGGCTCTAGTGGAGTCATGATGCTGTGATGAAGATTCTGAAAAGTGTGAAGATAAGTGGCATCCTGTTAAGGCTTCCAGAAGTGGCTTTGATATCTCACACCTTTTCTTTGTTGACGATTTAGTGATATTTCCTAAGGCAGATAAGAAGAATTGCCATTATGTGAAGGAAGTTGATTAATTTTGTTAGTTTTTGGCCAAAAGGTTAACTAAAGAAAATGTGGAGTCTTCTTCTTGCCAAATGTGAATCAATCCCTTAGAGAGCACCTGTGTAATATTTTTGGGTTTTATTCAACCCCAAATCTGGGAAGTACTTGGTTCCCTAGCAAATTTGTAACATCCTCAATCCAAGATCTGAGCTTCATTATGGATCCAGTATAGGGTAGGTTTGCATGGTGGAAAGCCCATCTACTTTCCTTTGCTAGTAGGATGGTACTCAACTACTCATTAATGCTACCCCAACAGCTATTCCGACTTATGTGATGTAGTGGGCTGGTTTGAAAACCAGGCTCTTCGACAATCTGGACAGCGTCAGTAGGAGCTTCCTGCGGGTTAAGAGTATGATTATCAAAATCGCGATCTAGATCGTAAGATCGCACGATTTTACGATTTCATCTCACTAAAATGTTTAGAATCGCACTAGGATCGTAAAAATTGTAAGATCGTAGGGGATCCTACCAAAAACAAAAATTTTTGGTTTTTTTATTTTTATTTTTTATTTTTTATTTTTATATATATGGGATAAATTTTTTGCTTTGATGAAGTTTTAAGGGTTTTTATATTTTCATGTTGTGATGGTATAACTTTTATTTTATTTTTATAAAATTATGTTAACCTAAACAAATGTTTTCTAATTTCTAGTTCACTTGTAATCTAAATGAATGAATGATTCATCATTTCTAAAGGAAGAATTTGATGTTGGTTTTACTGCCTTTTAAGTTATAATGTTATTAAATTTGTTTGATCAATATACTAATTTGTGTTCTAATATTACTAAAATATTTTTTTTATATATATAATTTTACCAATTATGTTTGTATTTGTATATTGATTGATTGATTTTTTTGAGCATGCATTTTAATTGTTCCTGAGTGGTATAACTTAAATAATTGAGTGTGAAATTATATCTTAATGTCTTTTGTAACTCTAGTATACAAATATATAATGTCTAAATAGATGATGAAATGGATGATGATGATTAGGAATTTAGGATGGTGGTTATAAAAATCTTAGAATGAGAATAATTAAATGTTCACTTCACTTTAATATTTATCTTGCTTTTGGATTTCATATTGTAGTTAGCTAGTTTCCATTTGCTAACTTATTTTGGATATCAAACTTGGAACTTAGAACTTGGAAAATATTTTTCATATGTTTTGATAAATATTTTGGTATTTGGTTGCTAATTAAACATTTATTGAACTTTATAAATACATTGGGTCAAAACTTAAATATACTTGTTTTGTTAATATAGACTTAGCGATGTATGACATGCAAATTACATCATATAATGCAAATCTTAGTTTTTTTATGGATGAATTTAAAATTTACGTGATTATTCAACATACAAAGTCATTATCAATGTGTTTTTTTGCTTTAAATCTGAAAATATATAGGATTTTACGATTCACGATTCGATTTTACGACTTACGATCTCACCTACCTTCAATGATCATACGTAAGATCTCGATTTTGACAACCTTGGTTGGGAGGATGGTCTCGGCTTACACTCGGTTATGTGGGTTCAAGAGCTGACTAGTGTATACTTGATTCCTAGGGGCGGAGGTAAGTACAAGGGTGGGGGGCCATGCCCCCCCCCCCCCCCCCCCCCTCCAAATTTTAATTATTATTATTATATATGTATATAATTATTTTAATGTTTTTAAAATTTAGTCTACAAAAATAAGAATTGACCCCCTCAAATATTTGAATTAGTCCAATGATACTCTTAAAAAAAATAATTGGTTTAATAGTTATAAGGATATAACTTTATTTTTCGCAATTTTATTTTTTGTTGTAAAATGCGCTCTTATATCTGTTAAATATTTGATAAAATTTAGTATCAAACATGTTTGAATCTATCTTTTTCAACCCGTTATGTGGCGATTAACAAGTCATTGACTCATTAAAAAAATCTTGTCACTAAAACTACACATGAAATGTGTCTTTAGTTGCCACATAATAAGTTAAACCAAGATAGTTTTAAATATGTTTTTGATCATTTATGTTTTTGAGAATTTCATTAGTTGAATTGAAAGATTTTTTACTTACTTTAATATAAAATTTGATAATTTGTATTTAAAATGAAACTTTTTAACAATGAAAATGGAAAAATTGAATTTTATTTTATGAAAAATCGCCATCAAACATAATTTTGATTGAAAATACTAAACTCTTTTTTTTTTTTTTTGGTGTGTATATATATAACTTATCAAATAAAAAAGTGTATGTATATATAATAAAAAAGTATGCATGTATATATATATGTGTGTGTGGGACTTGTCTTGATAGATATTTTAGTGTCGCAACTTGGCCCTCCAACAAAAATTCTTGGCTCCACCCTGTTGATTCCTAATAGATTAGCTTCTGCACAGGGCAGTAGGTTACCTTGCTCCCAAACTTGGAGTGCAATGAAGAAAGGTATTGACATTTTCTCAAAGGAATCCAATGGTTTATTGGAAGCCAAAGTAATCTCAAGTTTTGGAATTATAAATGGCTCACTCTGAGGTTCCTTAAGGGACCCAATTCAGGGGCCCTTGAGTAGAGAGGATGAGGTTTGCTAGTGAAGGAAAGTGATATCCATTGAAGGGTGGATTTGGAGATAGATTTCTTTTGACATTCCCGCATAGCTTGCTACTGGAAATTAAGCAAACCCTTTTCACATTTTTAAGATAGACTGTCATGGGCGTTATCTAGTAGTGGAAATTTTGTTTTCAAGAGGACCTATAAGCTTGCTAAATGTCAGAATGTCAACAAGATTTAAATCCTCCTTCTGGATGTGCTATCAAGAATTGCTAGAGAAGATTAGGACTCTCTGTGCAGTGTAGCTCCTTGATTTTTATTTTATCTCATGGTGATATATCAAATCTCTCTCACAAGGGAGTGAGCGGATAGCAAATACTTCCTCCTTGCTCCGCTGCTAACGTGGAATATGGCTCATTGTAGGGCAACCTTAGATTAGTAAGTAGTGGCGGCTCGGGTTTGAGGCTATTAGAGGAACATTGGTGTTGCAACTAATGAAGCAGCAAAGCTTTGCATTTGAGGTATGAACTATTAATCCACAAAAGCCTAAACTTAGAAACAGTGAACATTGAAATTGAAGCCAAAGTTGTAGTAGATGTGTTTTCTTTATCTGATGAAATTAATTTGTGCCTCTCTTGTTGATGAGTGCAGGCAGTTGATAAATCAAAATTGGCAAGTATGGTTGAACACTACTACACAGAAGCGAATAGTTGTGGGGATGTGTTAGCAAGAAGTGGCTCAAATCAAGCATAGGATTTAGAGTTGTTTTTTTTTTTTTTTTTTTTTAGGAACAACCCAACTCAGGCTGAAAATATATAACTAAACCAAGTCTTTTACAACATAATTCAAAATGTTTAGAAGAACAACCTCACCCCAAACTCTTAACGGAAAAGAGAACCTAGCATCCCTAACTAATGCATGAGCAACATAATTACCCTGCCGCCTCACATGGATGATAGAGTAGGATTGGAAATAACCCCCTATAGACGCAAAGTCTTTTACCAAGTGTCTAGCCAGCGCATTTGAAGCCTTCCCTGCCTGTAAACTCTTCACCACGAGGTCTGCATCTCCTTCAAAGCACACCTTGTGAAAGCCGAGTTCCCGGGCAAAGAGAGCAGCTCTACGGGCCGCAAACATTTCCAAGATCTCCACAGATGTTGGCATGAGAACTTTCTCGGACAGAGCAGCTAGCACCTGCCCCTCATTGCTGCGAATAACCACCCCAATGCAGCCCTCCTTCTCCTCCCCAAACACCGCCCCGACGAAATTCGCTTTCATTGATCCCACAGGTGGAGGCTGCCATTGTATCGATCCAACCCTTGACTGAGGTTCTTTCTGTTGCTTCCCCTGTTGAAACTCATCTAACAGAGCCATGGCTGATTGGGCAAGCTTCGAGAGTGGCTGGGCTGGTTCATTGAGTCTTTGTTTATTTCTTCTGACCCAGATCAGCCACACAGTCATGGCAAACTCCTCCAAGATTTTTCCTTCCTCTTTTATGATGCTAACCAGATCGCACAGTGATATGACGCACGGGAATTTTCTCCTAACCTCTACAAAAGATTGCTCTCACCCTTCTCGGAGATTTTCACAGCTCCATATGGCATGTAGCACGTCTTCTTCCCTGCACTTGCACTGTTCACACAGAGGGTTATCCAGCACTTTCCGCCTCTGTAAGTTCACCTTAGTTGGGAACGCATTTGAGCAAGCTCGCCAAAGGAACACCCTGACCTTGTTTGGGACTTTCAGTTGCCAAATGCTCTTCCAAAACCGCTTCACCTCATCAGCATTGGAGCTTGATGGTACGGCCTTCATTTCAGACTCACACAACAATTGATAACCCGTTTTTACTAAGTAAGCGCCTGACTTGCACCTTGGCCAAGTAACACTATCCTCCTAGTCTGTGACAGGTACTGGAATGCTCTTGATTCTTTGTGCTTCAAATGGCAAAAAAAGGGCTTCCACTAGTTGGTCATTCCAACCCTCACCCCTAGCTGCCAACAATTTTGCTACTTCCCAATTTGAGGCAACCCTATTCTTTGGGGAAAGAATACAAGTCGAGTCTCCTCCAGGCAGCCACCTATCTCCGTAGATGTTAATCTTCCTTCCGTTTCCCACACTCCAAAGCAAACCGGTTTGGACAAGATTTCTAGCTTTTGCAATGCTTTGCCAAGCATAAGATCCGGAGGCAACCTTTGTGTCAAAAATTGACCTGCTTGGAAAGTATTTCGCACTAAAAACCCGATAAAAGAGAGAAGATCGATCCACAAGTAGTCTCCACACTTGCTTTGCTAGCATAGCCTCATTAAAATTTTCCAAATCTTTAAAGCCCATACCCCCTAAGGCCTTTGGTTTGCACAAAGTTTCCTAATTCTGCCAATGGATCCTTCGTTGATCTCCCCTTTGCCCCCACCAAAATTTCCTAATCGTCATCTCAATATCATTTAATAATCCGGATGGGAGTTTGAAACAACTCATCGCAAAAGTGGGATTAGCTTGAACTACTGCTTTTAAGAGCACCTCCCTACCCGCTTGCAAAAGGAGCTTTTCCTTCCATCCTTGCAACTTACTTCACACTCTCTCCTTAATGAAATTGAGACTCACCTTTTTATTTCTCCCAACCACCGCTGGAAGCCCAAGGTACTTTTCGTATTCTCACACTTCACTTACTCCCAAGATATTAAGAATTTATAATTTCCTCTCCTCCGGGGTGGACTTGCTAAAAAACACAAAAGTTTTTTCTCTATTCAACTTTTGCCCCGAGGCTTGCTCATATAAACTCAAAATACATTGGATAGCATCCAAGTCACTCATTGTAGCACGGCAAAAAAGTAGAGTGTCGTCTGCAAGGAAAAGGTGGGTGATTTTTGGGCCATTTTTGTAAAGAGAGAAGCCCCTAATAGCTTCGGACCCAGCTGCTTGTTGCAATTGACAATTTAGAGTTTCAAAACAAATTAGGAATAGGTACCTATTTAGAGTTGTTCTTAAATCCTCCTACAGAGATAAATATCCGTTTTAATTCGGATCATGCTAGCTTGCATGTTAAGTATTAACAAGCTTTATCTTGTTTATAAAAAAAATAAAAAATAAAAAAATAAAATAGCTTTATCTTGATACTGCTAACTATTTAATACCTATGAAGTTCCTTAATTACCAAGAAAAAAAAAAAAAAAAAAAAAAAAAAAAAAAAAAAAAAAGAGAAAGAAAGAAAGAGTTTTGATCATTTTTTTCGTATAGAAAATTTCCTTTGCTAAATAAGAGGGCTAAAATGATTGGTTTTATTGTCAATAACTTGGCTTCTTCTATGATCTACTAGACTTTAGTAGGTATAAATAATAAATCTGAATTCAATATGAGCTCCTATTGGAGAAATAGGGAAAATATATACGAGCTTGTATCACTCGAAGGAAAAATTATTAGGTACTCCTGGAGTACCATAAATACATATGTGGATGATATTTTTCAGAATTTACTGTAGATTTTAAGTGGGGGCCTAGAATTAAGTCAAGGCAATAATTTTTGCAGTATAAATCTGATATATTCGTTACTGTATTTCTGATTTTATGAGTATTTAAGCTGCTTTGGAAAGTATTGGAGTGGACTTGGACTTTCACCTATAAATTTTTCATCTAATCCTCTCTTTCATAATTACTAAAAAAATACCTAATATATTTCAATTTCTTTTTTGTTTTTGGTTTTGTTATATTTTGTCATATTTTTTTTCAATTATTTTATTAATATTTTGTCCATATAAATGATCGATTTATTGGCTAATATATTTCTAAATGTTACCTTAACATATATCACTATCATTTCTTAGCATTGATATATCACAAATTTATAACTTCCATAATAAGGCTTTGACGATTTTAAAACCTATTGTGGCGGTTTATAACCACAGGTCCTGAAATTGTTTATTTTTTAATTTTTTATAGCAAGTCTAGTATTTGGTGTACCTATTGCAGCAGTTCTAAACCACTGCAATAGGATAGAATTTGTGATACTTACATTGAAAAACCGCCGCTATAGACCTCGAAACCGCCGAGATTAACCATACTTGTTGTGGCACTTACAAAAGCGCTGTTAAAGGCCTGGGTGTATAGTGACAGTTTCTAAAAGTGCCATAATAGATGAGCTATAGAAGCGGTTTTAGAAACTCCCGAGAAATAAATCCTTCTATAAACCTTATTTTTTATGGTGTCTTGACAATATCTCAAACTATGGATACATATAGAATTGTAGTATATTCTCATATTTATATCGTAACAAAAAAAAAAAAAAAAAAAACCATTTGAAATTATTTCCATGGGGAGAGTTTCTATTATTTATTTCTTCCAAATTGTGATCATAAGAAGAATGAGATTTCCTTTTGGTTAGGAAATAGTTGGAATTTATAAACCTTCTTTTTTTTTTTTTTTTTTTTCCCCCTTCTCTTTTTGGGGTGGGTCACTGGAATAATTTGGAATATTATATCTATTTTTTTAAGACGCAAATTGGGTGGGATTATCAGAATAATTTGGAATAATATTTATCTTTTCAACACACAAACTTAGTCCACAACATTGTTGACAGGGCCCAATCCTAGAACCTTTTCCCCCTTACTGTGTGAAAGCCCAAAAAGCACAACAAATTCAATTTTGGTATGATTACAAAATGTGTTATCAGAGTTCTGCTGTTTTGAAACTACAGAGACAACAATCTTCAAGTGGTCCTGAAATAATCGAGAGGTCGGTTTGGCAGTGGGTGTCTCAATTTGTAGCTTTGAACCATTGTGAAGATGGAGGTTGGACGAGCAATTGTAGCAATAGCTTGGAGCTTAGATGCAAGGCAAATTACATGGCTTGGAGGACTTATTACACTATGACAAACATGGCCTATGGTGACACAAATTAGTTCGGTTGTAACACAACTTCTTTATAGTGGATTTGACAAACTGGGCTAGGCCATACAATGTTTTTCCCTATTGGATTTTCACTTTGTAAACAATTTCTCACCTTCTGAGTGTGATTGTTCTTATTGTGATTGGTTTTACTGTTTTATTCCTGTTGCAATTGAACTTGTCTAAGTAATTACTTGGACTTGATATTAATAAATTGTTAAAATTGGTGCAAAGTATATATACAGGTCTAAACGTGGATTTTTGCAAAAGAAGCGTAATTTTGATTTACTTTAGATCGAAAGAACTTCAACTATATTTTTTTTTATGAACAAAAAACTTCAACTATATGTACCATGTAATTGATGAAAGTGTTATGTTCAATCTCCGTTTATTTTGTTACCCCTTTTGATTTTGTTGATCTTTTATTTTTGATTATCACCTTTTGATGGTTGTTATACCATTTGATACAGTGCTCCGTACAATAGTTAGTCAATAAAAGACATCGGGGTACAGGGAAGCCCCTTGGGTTGCTGTTGCTTTACAAAATGTGTTATCCGAGTACAATTTTTATTATTGCATTTGATACAGTGCTCCGTACAATAGTTATTCATGCACCCACAAAAGATAATGGACCTTTCAGTTTTTTTTTTTTTTTTTTTAATTAATTTTAGCTTTACCTAATCCTATGTGCCCTCACTGACATAAGTTAATACAAAATGGATATGGTTTGTGTTCAGTGGAAGTTTTTACTGGACATGTTAGATGATGAACACGTGTCCATCATCCTACGTATCCAATGGAAACTTTCATTGGACACAAGCCACACTCATACAAAATAACATAAGAAGTCATTTTTGCATATTTAACCCAAACAATCATTCATATCATTTTAGTTAAATTTGTGTAAAATAACATCAGAGCTACAATAATTTGTAAATATACATTGTTATTGTTATTGTTGTCGTGTAAATTGATATAAAGAAATAATAATAAAAAAAAAAAAGAGAGAGAGACATGATTTGGCTAGAGAATAATAAAAAATTGATAAAAAAATCAATATTTATATATATGAAATATAGTTTAAAATAAATAATTTAATGCCTAATGTTTTAAAAAGTCGTTGCGTAAAATTGATAAGAATTTATTCACGTGCAATGCTCTAAGGAGACAATATAGTACCTGCTTTTGTGAAACAGGCAGAGATTTTAATTGGAGCTTGAAGGCTCAATGTTAATATTAATTTTGCGCCTTTCTCAATGTTTGTGTTTGTGGTTTCTAATCCTATTGGTGGGAACAAAAATTCAAGCAAGGGGACAAGGGCGGTGACTAATACAGTAATGAAGGTGATTCCTAGCTAATTATAGGAATTTTATAGAGTTTGGAACTGTCTGCTTTAGGAAGCGTTGGATTTAAGAATACAAAAGCAAAAAATAAAATAATTTACCTCGTACAGTTAAGCTAATCAAGTTTAGTACTCCATTTGGATATTTTGTGGGTGGAAAGAGAGCTTTGCCAACATCTGCAGAGTTTAGTAGTATAAAAAATAGAGTTCTTTTTCTCGAGAAACCGTGTGAGCGAGCCTCGTTTTACTTGTCCTGAACAGTTCAACCAGTGAAGTTTCACATTCATTTAAAATCCTAGTTGTATATAAACTCTCTTTGTTTCCTAGTTTTATACGTCAATCCCTTTTTGTGACTATTCTAGCTCCCTGCTATAACTGTATAGCATGCACTCTATTTTGGTACCACTAGGTTGAGTCTTACTGCTTTGTTCAAGCTCTACTTCCAAATCCAAATTTGTCTCTTTACCAATGTAAAGATCCAAAGAAATCACATTTGTGTTATGCTCAAAAAGATTAATCTAGTCACAATTAACCCTACTTTTTCTTGTTAGCAAAACTCATATCAACCTAGTATATGTTTGATGTAGAACTCATTACATACCCACACAACCACGTTCAAACAATATCCAGTCAAATTTAGGCGTTCATCACAACCAATAAGGTTGTCCCAGCATGCTGATGTGCATTTCCACTGCTTTTGCCAACAGCCTTTATTCACTCACCTCTGGATAAAACCAGGTTCTGTTAGATGGTATTTCCCCTCCTCCTCTGTCTGAATTAATAATCTAGACTTCTTTTTCTTTAGAATTGAATTTACATGGTCCACTAGCTATATGTTAGACGTGACTCTTATTACTAATTGATAGTGATTTTCTTTGATCGTAATTAATTCTACTTTGATTTTGGTTTTATTATTTCACGAGCAGAATTTTGTAGGTGATTCTATAAAGGCTTTTACTTGGTATTGAGTGTATTAATACTTCAGGGAAAGAAAAAATATTTTGGAAATTAAAAAAAAAAAAAAAAAAAAAGCTTTCACATTGTGGTTAGGATTAACATTCTTCTTGGATTCCAGGTTTAATTTTTACTTAAAGGTAATGCACTTATCGAAACTTGGTTTAAACTTTTCAAAGCTCACCCTTGCGTTTGAAAGCTTCAAACCAAGCCATTCTATAAATCTTGTGGGTTGGTAATCTGTGCCCAATCAGAAGTACGTACCAGTTTTCATGATTCATTTATTAAATCCTTTGACTGGGGGTTTTGAGTTAATTAGCTGAAGTTGAAAGATACTGCGCACCCTGAAGAAAAAAGAAATCGAATATCCGCTTTAGTATGGGTTTGGCATTGGTTTAAAAAAATTTATTTTTTATTAATTAATTTATTTTTACTATTATTTATAAGTTTTATTATTTTTTTTTCTATTTATAGGTTCCACTATACTATTTCAACAACTTTTTAATTTTATCTACTGTACTTTCAGCAAAAAAAAGTTTAGTTCCAATTAAATAGACCCTTATTGTGAATAAGAGAACCATGATTATTGTAGCATCCACACTTTTTACAAGCATGTGTAAAATGTGAACGTGTGTCTATATATATATATATGTGTGTGTGTGTGTGTGTGTGTGACGTGTTTTTATGAAGGTGTGTTAATTAAGTTACAATACTTTTAACCTGTATTAATCTTGCAATAATAATTTCATTTTGTATCGGAAAAATAATAATAATAAATTTCCTTTAAAATAAAGGCTCCAAAGCTATTTTGTCGCCCAAGTTGGCATTGTTTAAATTATCTGACTAGTTTTCTCTCTTAATTGGAATGTTTATTTTGTAACTGTAACTGTTGTTTTACCATGAAGGGAATAAAAGAATCTGTACTTTTATTGAAGAAGTAATTAATATCTGTAGGGGCAGTTCTTTCAATATATCTACTTTTTTCTTTTTTCCCTGCTGAATATGTTTAACTTTACACTTGTGAAGCGTTTATCACTTAACTTCATTTGTTTTCCTCCTATTGGCACTTGGTAGCCTGTAACCTCTGATTGAAGAAACCTTGGAAAGGTCAATTTAGTATATAATAGTTTAATTAAGAAAGTTGACAATCAAACTTTTAAAACTAGTAACAAACTTCTCTCTAAAAAAAAAAAAAAAAACTAGTAACAAACTAGCTTCTCTAATCAATCCCCTGCATAAGCATGAGCGCATTATGTATGAATACACTTAGACACATTAAACATTCATAATTAAGTTTAATACTACTAGTTTTTTGTTTTAAAATTTTTTTAAGCTCTTGAAAAAAGCTTGTACAGATATTATTTGTTAAAGTATGTAAACGGTTTATTCTAAATTGATCCATTTTACTTTTTTTTTTTCTTGAAAAAAAATTTATTAACCTATTTATATACATAATATTTCTTAATTTCTTAATTGCTTAATTTTTTTTAAATAATAAAGTTGAGTGATTTTGAAAAGAGTCTGCCAGTTTTTTAGAATATGACAAAAATTTTCATTGAAATTTATACTTGAATTAATAAGAAATTTTGGATAAGAAAATATGGATTATTAGTATCAACTAGATTTGTGGTAGTTTTAAATAAATTTGAAGTAATTTTAAAATTGAAAGAACACTTGGTACAAAATTAGGAACATATAAGATCTAATTAGAAAGGCAATTAGCATAAAATTATAATGCAAATAGAACCTAATTTGGATTTTTTTTATTGAGCTTCCATTAAATATATTATGTGGGGCCCAATAGTTTATGGCCCTGGTCCATTTATTCATTGGGGCCTAAGGGCCCGAGCCGAGAAGGGTTATAGTCCAGGATCGATAATACAAGTGCAAAATAGCCTTGGGACACAGCCGAGGACGATTCAGTCCTTGGCATGTCCGAGGTCTCATAGGAAGGAAGGGCAAAAACGATATAGAAACAGCTTGGAAAAAAATCTAAAATATCTGTGTCAACAAAAAAGGGTACGCTGGAAAGTATAACGACCAGGAAAAGCTACCCTTACTGCCATTCAATACTCTGCACCTGACAGAGCCATACTCTCCAGCTTTTACAACCACCCCCAATCACTCTGGGTATGGGCTGATGGGACAAGTATCAGTCTTGGAATACCAATCCTACACGTGGACGAAGGATAAGGAACACAGGCTAGTATAAAAGGAAAAGTAAGCAATCTAGAGAAGGGGCTGGGAAAAATGGCCAAAAGCTAGAGCCTCCCAGCCCGCCTCCAGGAGAAAGATTCCTAGGGCGAAAACGACTTAATCATGTATGAACACCACGGAAAACCCACCGTTTGGTGACCAAGGCCTAGCCTTTCAAACCCACGCTCTATAAATGATATTGTTTGGGCCTTTTTATGTACGAACCCAACATTATTACGGTTCGTTACGAATCGCGCCCTTACATATTATATGTATGTATAAATTTAATAGCAAATTCCTTATTCTCAAGAATATTGTAGCTTAGTAATATTACCGATCTCTCACTTGATTGCTAAGCAAAAACGTTGTGCATGATTTTTTTTTTCATTATTTGTATGACCTATTCTAGTTTCTTGATGAGAAAAGTTTTGTAAACAACACATAAACAATAACCTACTAAGCCCTACAAGTTACAAAATTTTTAATATGGTTTTGGCAAATTCTATGCCTACACTTACATACGCATAAATCAAACTCAATTATTAACGATTTGAGTGAGGACCATATATGCAAAATTTCAAAAACCTCTCAACTACAAACCCAATCTCCCATACACCTAAAGGTGCTTCATACTAGTACAAGTTTCTTCCAATTTTTTTAATTATACGTAACTAGAGATGACAATTTAAACTCATCCCATAGATATTTAATATGATATAACCGAATAGAGTAGACAAAGTAGATGGGGGTGGGGACGGGGTTTATTGCCCCAGACTCGACTTGATTATATAAAAAAATATTTTATATATTTGTAGGTTTTTTATAAGGCATACGTTTCTGTGTGTTTTTAAGAACAATATATATATATATCCATTTATGTTGTAAGATTTGAATTGTTTGTCATTTTTTGAGTATATAGTTGAATAATTTATTTTTTTCCATCTAATTATTCTTATATCGTACATTACTTATTAAATCAAAGTGTATTTAATATATATCATAAGTAATTTAATTATATTTTATTTTTATTAAATTGACTCGTATTTTTTTAGACATGTCAAGACTTAATTTTTTTTGTGCAAAGATGTAAAGACTTATTTGATGTGAATATTTTTTTTACCTAAAAAAAATATCATATGTTAAATCAAAATTATAAATATTCTTCATATATAAACAATATATATATATATATATATATATGTGTGTGTGTGTGTGTGTTATTATTATTATTATTTTTTATATGTATATATTTAGTTCTCCCCTGTTGGGGTATGTGGAGTTTAGTTGTATTTGATCTTGATTATGACCTGACCTAATATAAAAGTGCTATGATTTTTAATGGGAATTTTTAGAGACTTAGTCCATGGAGCGGAGATGTGCTGTTTTGTGAAAGAAAAACTGTATTGTCGCATCTTGTATTTTTTTTTTTTGTGAATAGTGAAATTACTGCAATTCCATGGACATAAGCAAATTATCAAACCACATAAATATTCTCTTGTGTGATTACTTTTTTTGGCGCATATTTTTTTCTCTATTTTATATTTCATAGATTTGGAATTTTCGTGTATATTCCCTAAACCTCGAAAAATTTTCTGACTCCAACAGTGTTGTAATGGTAAAATTTGATTTATCATGTTTTATGAGCTAATTACTTATCAAATAAAACTGATAGATTTTAAATTAATAAAATTATAAAAATATGATTTTATTGTGCAGGGCGGGCTGAGTAGTCATGGATGAACTCTGGGGCACTTCTCTCCTTTTTAATATGATACAACCACTTTTTCATAGAAATTGTTAGATTCCAAACTAATAAAAGAAGAGAAATGCCATGTTCATAATATTTTTTTAATATTTTTCCAACAAATTTTATATGGCAAGTTGTTATTGACTATTACTAATGAATAAAAAAGAAATTTTAGTAGTGATTTCAAATTAAAATAAGTAACAGCTTAATTACCACATAAACTTTATTATAAAAATATTGTGAACTTACCACCTTCTTGAAACCTCTCAAATTTTTCCTTCTCAGCTAAACTCAAAAAGGTTTTACCTTAACCCATGCAATGTCATCACCAATACCCCTTTGGCTATGGGTACATCCTTTGCATCCCTTTTTGTGGCTATAGGTCCGATGATTTAGCCGAATGTTTCTCTCATTATTTTGCTGCACCAGACACTTCATAACGTGATCCACCTTTAACTCTATCACTAATCAACTAGTACAAATTATTGAAGGTTTTTTTTTTTTCATTACCACCAAAGCACATTTATTAAATTATATAACTCCACCTCTTATTAAATATTCATAACCAAAGAATCCAACAAATCTGCAGAAATTAGATTTCTTCCAAGTTTACGTACATGTCTCACATTACCTAAAATCATTACAATTAAAATAAGGGAGAGTTTGGTAAAGTTGTGGTTTTAATAATTGTTAAATGAAAATGAGTTAGAAAAAGCTGAGAGCATTTGGTAAAATCTACTAAAAAGTGTTGTTTTAATAATCTCAGTGTTTGGTTGGAACCTACCAAAACTGCTATTTGAGGATTGAATTACCAAAAATAACAAAACGTATCATAAAATTTTCTATAAACCAAATGAAGAAAGTCACTAATCCACAAGCATTAGAGCAAGCAACACTGAAGAAAGACAGCAAAGAAAAAAAATTGCAGAATGGGATTGGAATCCACCAAATGCTATGAAC
This sequence comes from Quercus lobata, assembly GCF_001633185.2. Classification (NCBI taxonomy): domain Eukaryota; kingdom Viridiplantae; phylum Streptophyta; class Magnoliopsida; order Fagales; family Fagaceae; genus Quercus; species Quercus lobata. Next base: position 39,303,311 of record NC_044912.1, read on the forward strand.
TTGATGAAGAAAGACGACAATGACATCGTCTTCACTGCCTTTAAGTAGTGATCAGAGAACAAATCATCGCCAATGAGAATTGGAGATTTCCTTCTGCAGCCTTCTTGAAATGGGGTTTCTTTTGAAATGGAGCTCATGATCACCACTAATACTTTCTGATTTTAGGTTCAAAATTGCAGTCAATTTGCTTGTCAAATGCTCAAATAAGGAAATGTTGTTTCAATAAGCACAGTTTGGTGCACGGAACATGTGACCAAACGAATGCTAAGGCGCTGTTTGGATTTCAAAAAATGCTTACTCATTACTTAAATATCATCACTCATCACTTTATAACTTATCACTTATCACTAAAAATACCACAACTTCCTAAGGTGGCATGTTTGGCATTTGTTTCCAATTTTGATAACTCAAAAAATTTTACTTTTTGTACGACCCACAGATTGACTTGGTGTAACTTTTACTTCTTATTTCTTTTTCTTTTTTTACCTTCAACCTCCAATACCCAAACTCACCGAACCCAATGAAAAGGAATGGAAAAAAAAAGAAAAAGAAAAAGAAAAAAAAAGAAACCAAACCCAGAAACCCAATATGAAAAGGAAAGAAAAGAAGAAAAGAAGAAAAGAAGAAGAAGAAGAAGAAGAAGACTAGACCTAGCGTGAAAGGAAAAAGAAAAGAAAAGAAGAAGGCAACGCGTGTTGGGAAGAGCAAAAGTTCTGATCGGATTTGACTACTCTCTGACTGTGGGTCTCTCAAATATGTGTGTATTTACCAAAATGCCATCATAACTCTATTTCCATAATTCAAAAATACCTAAAAGTTGTTTTCAATTTCCATAACTCATCACTCAAAAATCAGAGAATTGAGTGATAGAAACAGAAACAGAAAACAAATCCAAACAAACCAATTAGCTGTGGGACCCACCAGTTTTGAGTTATGGATGATGAAAACAGAATAATGGGTGATAGAAAACATTAAATCCAAACAACCCCTAAATATTTAAACTTTTGTTGCAAGTATTTCCATAACTTTATATTATTCCACATTACCAACCAAGATAACGTAACTTTTATCTCAAATCTTGTACGTATCAAATTGATCTATATTTGAATATATCTATAAGGAGCAAGAAAATATTTACCAAATCTTAATTGAACATTATCTTTTCTAACCATTAGAACATCATTGTTGTCTTTTCCCTTACCAATGTAGTAGTTGTTCCATTTGAGGACTTTTGACTACCATGATTTTTTCATATGTTAGGATATTAGTAATGTTGGCAAAATTTCATGTCGAAATTTTCATTTATAATTGCATATTTCCATGTGTTCAATTTCATTTCAATTGTAATTACATCAAGTCATTGAGGTTCAAGATCAGAAGAAAACGTTCAAGTGATATAGCATGAACCTTGGTTGTGTGAGATTCAATGTATTACGTGAAATCATTGGCGAGAATGCCAATTGAAATGAAATCTTAATTGAATCCATATCTTTTCTATCCATAAGATCATCATCAGTGTCTTTATTGTATGAACCAAAAGCAATTAAGAGGAAATGTGAGAGAGAGAGAGAGAGAGAGAGAGAGAGAGAGAGAGAGATTTTAATGAGGAAAAATATTATTAACCTTGATTGAATGAAAAATAATACACATAGACTGATATTTATACATAATTACCTAACAGATTAGGCCTAAGAGAACAATAAGAAATCCCTAAAAACTCGAGAATGCTTAACAAACAGCTCACGGTAATTCCCGCTCTTTGTAACAAAATAAACTAACAATTGGTACGACACTGTTTGGATAAGTGACTAAAGCAAGCTTCTTGAACTAAAATAACACTGTTTCCTCTTTATAATTCATTAAGTGAAACAGTGTCGTGTGATTGTTTTACATCTTTGGCTTTGGTTTTGAGAGACACGGAGAAAAGACTTAAAGGCTGCAAAGTATTCATCCCCTCCATCAGACCTCAATGTTTTTATTTTAACAAAGAACTAAGTTTCAACCATGGCCTTAAATTGCAAAAATTTGTCAAACACTTTGGATTTGTTAATGATAAGGGTAATTCTGAAAGTTTGATAAAAAAAAGGCAAAGCTGACAGACCTAATGAACCCGACGACCTTGCTTGTGCATTCGTAAACAATGACACCATAGAGCCGGTGGTTCCACCTCAAAGCCGATGGGTGCGCCTCGAATGAGAAGACTAGAATGCATAGACGGAATAAGAAGCTGACAGAAGGAAGCTGAAGGGGATAAGTAAACTTTTGAGGGATTTGATGTGGCCTTGCTTGGCCCCCACACATGAATATATAAGGAAACATCTTGTGCTTCACGACTAACCCTAATCGAGGGGATTCCTACAAGGAAAGGATCTAGCAAGATACACACATTAATGAAGATCTTCCCCACAAAGAAAAGCCCTCTATGCCAAGGAATGAATGTCAACCCTACCTACTATAAAAACTCCAAAACCCTCACAAATCAAGATACGCATAATTTCTCTCAACTTTAGCACTTTAGAGTTGTGAAAGTTCTCTAACTTGACCTTCAGAGGGTATTTGGCCGGTATCACACTGGTATTTTCTTAAGGTCTTCTTTTTCTGTGTTGCGCAAGTGTTGTCTTGAGCACATGAGGACTGTGTGACTTATTGACGATTTTCAGCATCGTCAGTTAATAAGATGGTAAAGCCAAATAAAACAAATAAAATGATCAATGAAAAGAACATAATATTTGAATCCATTGATAAAATTTACAGGTGCAGAACCCTAAAGGTCAGTGTGAACAAGTTCAATTTGTGATTTAGTAGAAAATTGAGACTTAGGAAATGGTAACTTATGCATTTTATCATGCAAGCAATGCATACAAGAATTAACAAAAGTACACTTATTTGAAGTAGAAAAATGAAACCTGAGAAACAAAGTATGGAGTACTTGATCATGAGGAAGACCAAGTCTCTTATGCCAAAGAGACAAACTAGCTATACTTAGGTGTAGTAGCAACATTGTTGAAGACCTTAGAAGGAAGGGAAAGTACAGAAGCTTTGTGAGGATAGATAGGGTATATAGCCCCTAGGGGTGGCAAAATCCGACACGACCCGTGAACCCGACATGGCTAACCCGTTTATAAATAGGTCATGAGTTGAGGCTAAACAGGTTCGGATCAAATTCGGATTGACATGACTAACCTGTTTATTAATCGAGTCGTGTTCATGTTCAACCTATTGAACTTGTTTGTCCCGATTAGCTTATAAAGGTAATTTTACAATTTTACCTTTAAAACCTAGGTATATAAGCTTAGCTATGATTTATTCTCCTTAAAACCAGACCTAATGCCTCTCTACTGAACCTTGTGTCTCTTCGTTTTCATCAACAGTCACTACTCTATCTCCTCCGACTCTTCTTCTTCTCCTCAAAACTCCAGCCTCTCCTACAGATACAGATTCTACAATCTACATTATAAAATCAAAACCCTAGCCGCCTCATGTCTCTCAACCCTATACTCTCTTCCCCTCAAATCCCTAGCCAACCCCTCTAATATCTCTTCCCCTCAAAACCGTGGCTGCCATCTCTGCTCTCTGTTCTCCTTCACAACGTCACAGCTTCACAAGTTCTTTTTCTTCAACTTTCAACCACCGAATCCCCTAGGAAGGTATATATGTTATATATTTTCTTTTTGTTTTCTTACTTGTTTGTATTCTTTTTGTTGATCTTAAAATAACTAGATCTTGCTCTATGATTTCTTTTCAAGTTTCTTTGTATTTGTCATCTTAAAATAAAATAATTGTAGATCTGCTCATTTAAATCACTATCATGTTGATTGTTTCTTCTTCTTTTTTATTTATTTATTTTTATAGATAAAAGATAGAAATTTTATTAGATACTATATGATAAGCAGTCCATGTAACATCAAAATAGGGGAAAACCAGATTTATTTTGCAGAAAAATAAATACCGCAGAAAACAAACATAGCAGAAAAATAACATTGTGCAGAAAAACTACACTGCAGAAAAATAACATTGTGCAGAAAAACACCAATGTGAAGAAAAACTACACTGTAGAAAAATACCATTGTGCAGAAAACACCACTGTGTAGAAAAATATTTGTCACTCTTGTTGCACTGTTTAGTATACTAGTAATCACTATATTGTTGATTTTTAGTACATAATAGGAGATTTTTTTACTGATATAAAAAATAAAAGTAGATATGTTGATTTTTTGTTGATTTAAAATAATTTGTCTTGCTCTATGATTTAATTTCAAGTGTTTTCTGTTTCTATCATCTTAAAATAAATAATTGAAGATCCATTTGTTTTTTGTGTTAATCACTGTAATATTATAGTAGATTTGTTTGTTTGTTTTGTTGATTTTAAATTTATTTGTTGTTCTTTATGATTTCTTTTCAAGTTTATAGTGATTACTAGTATACTAAACATTGTGCAGAAAAACACCATTGTGCAGAAAATATTTGTCACTCTTGTTGCACTGTTTAGTATACTAGTAGTCACTATATTGTTGATTTTTAGTACATAATAGGAGATCTTTTTTACTAATATAAAAAATAAAAGTAGATATGTTTATTTTTTGTTGATTTAAAATAATTTGTCTTGAAGATCCATTTGTTTTTTGTGTTAATCATTGTAATGTTATAGTAGATTTGTTTGTTTGTTTTGTTTGATTTTAAATTTATTTGTTGTTCTTTATGATTTCTTTTCAAGTTTATTTGTTTTTGTCTTCTTAGAATTACTAAATTTCTGATCAATAATTTTTCTTTAAATTGGTCTAGATGGAAAGTGATGAGCTGATTCCTATTGACATTGAGTATGAAAGAGAAGACCTTGACTTGGAAGGTGAACTTGATGAAGTGGCTGAACTTCCTCCACCAAAGAAGGCTAAGACTAAGTCTAAGAATAAGGCAAACAACGAAGACAAGAAAAGGAGGAGGACTTCAACCATTTGGTGTTTCTTTCAGATGCTTCCCACAAAAGATGAAGAAAAGCCTACATGCAAATGCAAGAAGTGTGGAAATGTATATATTGCTGCCAGAGCATATGGTATTGGAAATTTGAAGTGGCATTTGAAGGTATGTCCAAGAAAAGACACAACTGATGTTGGGTAGCTTATACTTGGCCAAAATGCAATGTCTGTAAGTTCACCTAAATTTGATCTTGCAACATTTAGGGAGTTGTTATGTGCTGCAATTATAATGCATGAATTACTTTTCCGGTTTGTTGAGTATGTCTGTAGAAATACTACTAAAAATGATATGGTTAAGATGTATAAGAGGGAAAAAGAAAGGATGAAATCTGTGTTGACATCTATTCCTGGTAGAGTTTGTTTGACATCTGATTTGTGGACTTCTATAGCAACTGATGGTTATATGTGTTACAGCTCATTTTATTGATGCTAATTGGGTCTTATAGAAAAGAGTGTTGAACTTTTGCTTTATGCCACCACCATATAATGGTGTGTCTTTGTTTGAAAAAGTCTATAAATTGCTATCTATGTGGGGCATTGAGAATAAGATTTTTTGTGTGATGTTGGACAATGCTTCTTCCAATGATATTTCTGTTGGCATGCTTAGAACTCAATTGAAAAATAAGAAAGCACTTGTTTGTAATGGTGAATTTTTTTTCATCTTCGTTGTTGTGCTCATATTCTCAATTTGGTTGTACAAGATGGTTTGAAAGAAATTGATGTTGTTGTTCAAAAAATTTGTGAAAGCATTAAGTATGTAAGAGGCTCACAAGGGAGGAAAAAAAAGTTTTTACGAATTTGTTAAGCAAATGGATTTGGATGGTAAGAAAGGTTTAAGGCAAGATGTGCCTACTAGATGGAATTCAACTTTTTAATGCTTCAAAGTGCTCTCTCTTATAGATGTGCTTTTCAACACCTAAAGTTAACTGATTACAATTTTAAGCACTGTCCTACTGGTGGTGAGTGGGAAAAGGCAGAAAAAATTAAAAAGTTTTTGGCTGTTTTTTATGATTCAACATTGGTCTTTTCTGGCACAAAATATCCCACAGCTAACTTATATTTTCCACAAGTTTTCATTGTTTATTTTACCTTGAAGAAAGAAAGTGATAGTGAGGATGAGTACATGAGAAAATGGCAGATCAAATGCTTGTGAAATTTGAGAAGTATTGGATAGAATTTAGTATTGTGTTGGCCATAGCAGTGGTCTTGGACCCTAGGTATAAACTACCTTTTGTTGATTGGTGCTATCAGAAGCTTTATGGGTATGCTAGTTCACTCCAATATTTGAAGATTCGTGAAAAATTATTTGCTTTGTTTGGGGAATATGTGAATAATGTTTCTGCACCTTCAATATCTTCTGAAATGGCTGGTCAAGCTACTCAAGAAACTGAAGAACAATATGCTAATAAGGGATCTTTGTATATGATGCAAGTATGTTTTTTTTTTTTCTTGTTTATTTATTTATATTATGTTATTTATATTTTGCCTAAATTAATATCTATTATGTTGTTTTTGTATGTAGGAATTTGATTCTTTTCATAGTATGGATATGTGTAGGCAGGCACAAAAAACTCAATTGGAGCTCTACTTGGATGAACCAAGAGTAGATAGGAATGCAAAATTAGACATTCTTGCTTTTTGGAAAGGAAATGAATTTCGGTATCCTGAACTTGCTGCTATGGCTCGTGATGTTTTGAGCATTCCTGTTTCTACCGTTGCTTCAGAATCCACTTTTAGTGTTAGGGGACGAGTCATTGATCAATTCAGGAGTGCACTTAAACCTGATGTTGTGGAGGCATTGGTTTGTAGTAGAGATTGGTTATATGCAAATATAGGTAATGTATTTTTTATTTACATGTTGGCTGAATGAGTTATAAGTTTTATGATGATTTTTAAAAAGAAAATAATATATATATATATATATATATGTCAGATGTCCCATATTATGTCAACTTTAAATGGCAGAAACGTTGCTCTATGGACAGAATATAATAGTTTATAGATGTTATTTGGCAGACTTGGCAGACAGTAGACAATATCTATGATGTGTTATCCTATCATTGTTGTCCAACTTAGCTGTCAATATCTATGTAGGATCATGAAATTTCTTCTCCTTTTCTCTTTATGACATTGTGGTAGAAACTAAAACTTTACCTATGAAATTAGTGTTTTATAGCTATTAATTTATAAAATACGAACTCTAAATTTTATGGAGCTTTTCTAAAAGTTTCAAATTTCAGTATTTCCTTGTAAAGCTCTTTTCAGCTTTAAAAACTCACAGGTTAAGTTCTGCTTAATGCAGAGTTGATATGTATTAATTTTTAAAACTTAAATTTGTCTAGGTACAACTGTATTTTTATCCACATTTATCCAAGTTCATTACTAGTAATTACTACTATGTGAATTACTATTATTTACTTAATTGATTCAATTGCTTCAATTGCTTGATTACCCACAGTTTCTAAATTTCTTATTTATAATGCTTTGATAAGTTTTTAATGTTTGATTAAATTTTTTGATGTAGAACTTGCACAATCATAGTTGGAAGAGCTCACTAAAGATATAATGGACATGAATATCAATAAGGATGAGCACATGGAAGACGCCTCTTCAATGAGACCCTTAACCTCTTCTAATCCAGTTTCTTAATCAGCGATGTCTTTTACTTTTTGATGTGGCACTTGGATGGTTGGACTTGGATTTTTTTGCCATCATGGAAATATTGATCTGCCATGTAATTATTTTGGTTTGTCTTTTAGTTTTTGAGATGGCACTTGGATGCCATTTAATAATCTTGGCTTTTTATTATGGAACATTGACATATTATTGAATTTGAATTTGATTTTATGGAGGTTGGAACCTTTTGGACTAGTAATTTTATTTTGAAGAAATGAAAGAATTAGTTGCTATTGTTATTATTTGAATTTTTATTACTTGATTTATGGTTGAATTATAAATTTAGATACATGGGAGTTGATAGCAGGTTATTCGGGTTAAGTTTAATTAAACAGGTTGTTCGGGTCATAATCAAACAGGTTATTAACAGGTTATTTGTGTTGATCTTAACTTGACCTACTAATTAAACGGGTTAAATGTTTCGTGTCGGGTTACCCGTTTAATATACAGGTCGTGTTAGGGTTGAGGAATCCTGACCCGATTACTAAACAGGTCGGGTTCAAGTTGACCCATATAACATAATACTCACACCTCAACCCGACATGAACTCGACATGCGAACACGAATTGTCACCCCTAACAGCCCCTTCACTCTTGCCCTAGTAGAGAACATTCCTTGTGGCTTGGATAAAGAGTATATTTTCATCAAAATAACACCAATAGTGATTATCATGACAAATCTTGTGAAAAGAAGCAAAATTGGAGGCTATTGAGGCAACTCTTAAGACATTTTTAAGATGAAGGTCAGAGTTGGAAGAAGAGATTAGAGATTTACCTATGTGAGTGATGGGAAGGTTTTGGCCATTACCTATAGTGAGGTGATCTTGGCCATTGTAAGGCTATGTAAAGCCGAGGTGATCGAGACTAGTCACATGGTCTGTAGCAGCACTGTTAGCAAATCAATGTTGGTCTTGTGTGATACAAGCATTAGAAGTTGTGACCGTTGTTGCAAGTTTGGTTGGAGAGTGTTTGCCTTGATATGCATAATCTATGCGATGACAGCAATCAATGGCTAGGTGACCAAGTTTTCCATAGCTTTAACATGTAGGCCTCTTAGATCTTGAACTAGAAGATTGATTTCAAGAAAACTGATTGCATTGATTGGAAAACTGGTTTGGTTGTAAAGGTGATCCTCTTCCTTGACCTTCTCTATTGCTATTGTTGTTATTCCTTCCTCTGCCTCTGTTGTAAGGTTGATTGTAGCTATTATTGCTGTTAGGCCTTTGATTAGAGCTCACAACCATAACAAATGTAGGATCTTTGATCTATAACCCTTCATTCAGTGATTCTTCCTTAGCATTAAGCATTGTAGCAAGTTCATCAAAGCTTAATTGTACACTCCTACTACAAATTAAACCTAAAAGCATTATACTCCTTAGGTAGACCTTTAATTGCAATATGAAGAAGTTCCTCATCATCCAAGATCACACTAACAACTAGCAATTTGCCTCTCACAACTTTGATCTTCTGCAGATACACATCTACAGAATCAGAACCTTTCTTCATGTTGTGTGATTCTCCCTTGAGTTTCATCACATGAGACCTAGAAATGGATGAGAACCTGTTTTCCAAGACCTTCCACACATTAATTGCAGAAGTACAACCAACTGTTAAAGCAAGAATTGAAAGAGAAAGCATGGAATTCATGAAAGTATGTAAAGCTTTCTCTTTTGATCTCCAAACCAGATAATCTGGATTCACTATAGCAGCGATATTTCCTGAAATATCCTTAAGAAACTTATCAGGAGTTGATTGGGGCTCATCCAAAAGCTCAAACAAGAATAGGTCTCTAACACCATTTTAATCTGGTGTTTCCAAACTATATAGTTCATGATGTCAAGCCTGACTGTTATCATGTTAGCCATGTTTGACAAGAGCAAAAGAGATTGATTCATCAAGTTAACTGATGAAGTTGTTGGAGCCATTGTAGAGAATGAAGTTGCGGCACTTGAAGCCGCCATTGACGAACTATTGTTAGCACAAATCATAGGTTTTGATTCCATGATGAAAAGCAAGGTTTATATGAACCAAAACCAATTCAGAGGAGAGAGAGAGAGAGAGAGAGAGAGAGAGAGAGAGAGAGGAAAAATATTATTAACCTTGCTTGAATGAAAAGTAATACACATAGACTGATTTTTATACATAATTACCTAACAAATTAGGCCTAAGAGACTAGTAACAAATCCCTAAAAACTCAGGATGCTTAACAAACTTCTAACATCAATTCCCGCTCTTTGTAACAAACTAAACTAACAAAATTAACTAAAAACTAGAATGACACTGTTTGGATAAGTGACTAAGCAAGCTTCTTGAAATATAACAACACCGTTTCCTCTATATAATTCACTAGTCGCTAACCCGTGCGATGCACGGGATAGTTAAACAAAATTTATATACATTCACCTTTATTGGTACAATCATTTGAAAACAATTCTAACTAATACCTAAATATAAGAGACACATTGACTTACTATTTAAAGTAGCCTTCTGAAGAATTTACACATATTATGCAACTGAGCCTTAAAATTTAATTTTGAACACCGCAACTCCATAAAATTCATACTAATAATAATATTTTATGATTGCATAGACTATTTTTTTAGAGTGGTTGATCTCAACATTGGCGTGCATTTAATCTTTCACTAAAAGCAAAGGGAAGTAGATCATGTGCATACATCTTTATGAGCAATTTTTGGCAATCAGGCGTAACAAACGTGTAACCATTTTGTCCTATTCCTACCATCTAAGAACATATCCTCTCTTATAAGTTGATGATGCCAAGTTTTAACATATCCTCTCCTTTTTTTTCCCCCCAAAGAAATAAAAGGACTTTAAAGACATGTCCAATTTGTTGAAATGCAAGTGCTTCAAGCCATAGAAAGATTTAATGAAAATTGCAACTCCATGAATTGAATTTGCAAATGGTATTAGCTATTGGCTATTAATGTGATTATTAAGCCTACCACATTGAACATGTTTCTCTATCAAAATATATAAACAAACTAACCTTACAAAAGCTGAACTTTATAAGCTAAAATCTATACCGTGAGTTGTAGATCTTGAATGCTATACTGTGCATTTAGGGCTTCCTACATCTGGAGAGAGAGAGTTTACAGAAACCAAAGAAAATCTCTCTATAGCTTAAGAAACACAATATACTAAAATCAAAGAGAGAAAATTTTCGCAGGACAAAATATTATATATAATTTAAAAGAATTTTGGTTTAATTCCTAAACATTGCAACTCTATAAAATTCATACTAATAATAATATTTTATGATAGCGCAGTTAGAATTTTGGTTTAATTCTTGAACACTAAATTGGAAATTGATTATATGAGTATTCAATGGTGAACAAAGTACTATGTATTAATTAATATATAAACAAAACTAACCTTACAAAAGCTGAACTTTATAAGCTAAAATCTATACTGTGCATTGTAGATCTTGAATGTTATATCGTGCGTTTAGGGCTTTCTACGTCTGGAGAGAGAGAGTTTGCAGAAACCATGGTTTTATATTTCTTAACTTGAGAGGGATAAAGTTGCTAGGGTTTTGAGGAGTTATAATATTTTTATTTTGAGAGTTTGCAGAAACCGTGGCTTTATATTTCTTAACTTGAGAGAGGGGTAAGGTTGCTAGGGTTTTGAGGAGTTATAATGTTTTTGTTTTTATTTTTTATTTTTTAAATATTGTGCTGATGTGGAAAATTGTGGTGCCTGCAAAGGCTTCGGTTTTATATATATATATATATATATATAGATTAAGTGAAACGGTGTCATGCGATTATTTTACATCTTTGGCTTTGGTTCTAAGGGAAACGACATCATTTGCATCATCTTGTTTAACACTATTTATGTAGTAATCATTCCAACCACTTTTGACTACTACGACTTTTCATATGTTAGGATATTTGTAATTGCATATTTTCATGTTTTTAATTTCATTTTAGTTGTAATTACACATCCCAAACACCCACAGTTAATCACATCATTTACAAAACCCACAAATTTACAACATTCATCCTTAACATCAAAATTGTAATTGCAGTTGTCGCGTAATATTAAATGCAAGCTCCCTTCCTTAGTTGTAGCCAACTTATACGGGTTAGGATTAGATGAAACAACAATGTTAGAGCTAAGTAGGTGTTGTCGAAAGATTGAACATAAATGACATCGTTTTTGGTCTTTATGTATTTGACATTGGATGACATGAAGAGTTATGAGTAGGTATATATATAAAGGGGTATAGAAGTGTAAGAGGTGAAAATTGTGAATTAAAATGTAAAAAGTTTTGTGTGTATATGTGAGGGATGAAAAGTCTAGCTAGAAACATTGAACCAAAAAATACAAAGAATATTTATTTTTTAATTAGAAAAGTCTTAAAACATTGAACCAAATGAAACAAAAGTCAATATCTAATTTGTTCTTATCTCTGATATAACACTTGAGAATATTTCAATTCTCTTTGCTAGAAACATTGAACCAAAGGAAATAAAGAATCTTTATTTTTAAATTTGTTCTTATCTCTAATATGGCTTAGGAGTATTTCAACTCTCTTCATAGGTTTCTCAAAAAAAAAAAAAAAAAAAAAATATCTTCATAGAGTGCACCACATGGCAGAACCTCATGCTTTCCTGCATGAGATCTCTACAAACTCATAGCCTAACAACCCACTCAACCAAACTTTAAATCAAATAAAAATTAAATCAAGCCCCAAAGAAAGTAATGGAGAAACAGAGATTTCACTTCTGAATAGAAAACAAAAAAGGGGGAAAAATGCCTACCTTCTGAATTATCTTCTAAATCGCTTCTGAATCACCTGTTGTTGCAAAGGACGAACAAACTTTTTCATTTTTCACTGTTGTAGAGAACGAACAGAGTTTTCGCTTCCTTTTGGATTTTCTTTTTTTGTATGCTTGTTGGTCTGGAACACAGTATTTTGATCTATGTGTCTATGGAGTTGTAGCGATGAGGTGAAAGTCAGAGTGAGTGTGAACTTTTGATCAGGAAATATGGAGTTTGCATTTTAGGGTTTGTGTTTCTTTTTTTTTTTCTTTTTTTGATAGGCAGCTTGATGTTTTTATAGAAATAGGGTTTGCGTTTTTTTTTTTTTTGGTGGATAAGCGGCTTTTATTTATTTATTTATTTATTTATAGAAATACCTTTGATGAAAGTGAGTCTTCCTAATGCACCATACGGTATTTTAAAGTATAAATTGTAGACGTGGCAAGTTTTTAAGGGGGCATCTTTCCTAATGTGGCAGCACCTCCTTAATTGCAGAAAAGGCTTTTGCTATTATATATATATTGATTGATTGGTGATTGGTGGTTAGCTGTGCATAGGGGTTTAAAAAAACTTTTTTCATCATAATTAAACTTCATGAACTCAACTATCAACTACAAGCGTTACTACTAATATTGTTGGACAAAATGGGCTTTTGCCCTTTTCGGGCAAATTAATTAGTTTTATACCCCATTTCCTAAACTAAGTAGGAAAATGCCCCTCTTTTAAAACTTGATTTATGATAAATTGAGTTAGGCCCTATAGTGGCGTTTTAAGCAGCCTATAGTGACTTTTTTAAGACCTATAGTGACGTATTTTAACTCGACCTCAATGAAATCGAGTTATAGGTAAAAAAAATTGCCTATAACTCGATTTCATTGAAGTCGAGTTAAAAAAACATCACTATAGGGCTTCAGAATTTTTTTTTTCCTAACTCGATTTATCATAAATCGAGTTTTAAAAAAGGAACATTTTCCTACTTAGTTTGGGAAAGGGGGTATAAAGCTAATTAATTTGCCTGAAAAGGACAAAAGCCCATTTTGTCCTAATATTGTTTCATCTTGTAACAACGATAGCACTCCATATCATTAATATCCTTCCTTTTCCTTGATCTAGACTTTGGCCTTAATTTCTCCCTATCATAATTCTTCTCATATATATGATATATTTCTACCACAATTTTATTTGGACTACACCCCAGATGCTCTAAAATTCCAAATTATATGTTAGTTTCTTAAATTTCTTTGTTTCTAAAAGAATTGCAAACAACAAAAACTACAATATAATTCTATCCATAGGAACTATCAGACCTTCCTATTTCTCTTCTTATTTTGGAAAACCACTCTTAATTAAAATGATTAAACTTCTTTGATATTCTTTAAATTTCCAAAAGCAATGAGTAAACCGCTAAATTTTGCCTCTTGTGAACTCAACAAAAAATATTTTATTTTTCAAAATTGACTTAATAATGCTCAAAGCTTAGTAAAAGGTTATTGGTACGTCTTTAATTTAGTATAATTGAAGCAAATAAAGGCTTCACTACAAAAAAATGGGGCTATCCCAGCGATTTCAAAACCGCTGGGATAGCCCTAAAAAGCGCTGGGATAGGGTCAAAATTCCTATCCAGGCGTTTTTTTTCCCGGCGCTTCAAACCGCTGGCTTTTGAGTGTGGGGATAGGGTCACGCGGACCTGTACCAGTGCTTTTCAAAAGCGCTGGGATAGGTCCCGGCGCTTTCAAACCCTGTTCCGGCGTTTTTACTTGTGTTGGGACAGTCTTTATGAAAATGTGAATATAACCTATACCAGCGTTTTTACTACTTGTGCCAGCGCTGTTTGAAAGCGCTGGTATAGGTCATGGATGAATAAAATTTAAAAGGCCTATACCAGCGCTTTCAAAAGCGCTGGCATAGGCGGTACCTATTCCAGCACTCTCAAAAGCGCTGGGATAGGTCATTTTAAAAAAAAAAAAAAAAAATTCCAAACCCTATTCCAGCGGTTTTCAAAGCGCTGGGATAGGTCATTTAAAAAAAAAAAAAATAAAATTTTTATTTTTTGAGCACCTGTAATGTACCTACAATACATATTTTCCAATACCTATTTTATAGCAACGGTAATGAACCACAATTCATATTTTCCAATAGCAAATACAATAACACATTAAACCAAGAAACTAAATATATTTAATTACACCATATCTATAATTACATCCCAAATGTCTAGAATGTTATATATACACAAAATAAAACATCCCAAGTGTCTAGGATGTTATGAGGCGCACCTACACTACAATTTCACCATTGCACATTGAGTTTCAAAAATATAAGTCACAAAACAAACAATACTCCTAATAGAAAATACTCCACCTTTTCTCTCCAACAACCACCCACCACAGCATACTATATGTATTTACTTAGACAAAATACAAGAAATTGACAACAATATGTTAACATTCACAAAACAAACAACACTCCCAATATATTCCACCTTTTCTCTCCATGCAAGCCACCTGCTTGCTCCTAAACAACAACCCACCACATTATTTTACAATTTAAGGGAATTAAGAAGTAGATCTTACTCACCCTTTAGCAATCCCAGTGTTTGCCCATGGAAAGAAGAATGTAAACTTCAAACAAGCTGCCACTCCTGCAAAAGAGAAATGACCATTGCTCACTACTATGATAACTTAAATGACGTAAATTAATCCAACTAGCTTTTAACCTGCGTAATGCGCAAGATCATTTTATGTATTAATGAGCTTACTTTCAATATAAACTTAGTTCTCATGCTTCCACTACATGCATTCAAACCTAAATAATGGTAGCATATTTAAACATATAGTATCCAATATCCCCTAAAATTTTTAAACATCTCTTCAAATCACTTCATGTGTACTTCCCTCATTCCAAATGCACCACATCAAACACAGTGGGACAATTGTGCAACAAAGCTACCCTTTCCTTTTCCAACCCACCCCTTTCCAACATTCCATAAGGCACAACATGGTTTTGGGCATGAAACAGAACGTGCAAAACAAAGCAAACACCAATAATCTCTATAATTTCAATAGAGAAATAAAAGCAAAACACTAATTTTAAGAAACAGAGAGAAATAAATTGTAATTTATTAAAAAAACCTACCCAACCTAGGGTAAAGTTTCTATATGTCACACACAATTAATAGAACTTCAAACACACAAATTCATAATTATCAAATAATTGATGCTAAGATGAACACATGTCATTCCAATAATCCAAACTCATAGGGAATCCTAAAAACAAATGTGGATAAACATAAACTCACTTATGTATTTTCACCTTAATTAAATTGTAGTTCAAGCTTTCCAAATTTTTGTGATGGAAGAAGGGAAATTTATCATACAATTTCATAACACAAAAACCATTATATGAGACTTCTGTGTCTAACTTATAAGCAAAGACTAAAGAGTCCTAGGTTTAGTAGTAAAAAGTTTAATGTTTTGTTTAGTTCAAATGATTTTAAATACTTAAGTGAATATAATTCCAATAATATCATAGAAATAGAAGAAGTCCAATAATATTCTTCAAGAGATAGTTAATTTAAAATTTTGAACACATATAGTAATTTGAAATTTTGAACACATATAGTATAAGCGTTCATTCATAAATTCTAAATAATTTAAACTATAAGCTTCAGCAATTCCTAATTGGAAAATATAATGGATCAAGTATTGTCATTATAAAAAAAAATTAAACTAAAATAACACAATGATGATAGTACAAGAGTGCTAAACTTTATTCAAGACGTATTATGCTGGCCATTATTGGTTTATAACTTTTATAAGTCACATGGCATTTATGTGACACACCTATATTAATTATTGTTAATAGCATATGGATTAAAAAAAAAGGTTTGTAATTAAACCAATCTTCTTTTTTTTAGTTAAATAATTTAACCAATCTTAAAGCACAAGGTATGTGATTAAAACAATAGAGGTGAGAGAGTAGTTGTTGAATTATAGTTCATGCAAGTTGAGTAGTGAAGATTTCAATGTAGGGGATTTGCTACTCACAGTCACTTTTGGGCTCCCCGAACCTCTATCTGAGGATTGTGCAAGACTCTCAATATCCAACACAATCGTTACTGTTTTATCTATGGTTGTAATGTCAGTCTGCAGAGTTAATCAAATATATGTATGTATTAGAGGTAAAAATAAATTGTCAATAAGAACTAGCTAGTAATCTGATACTCATACTGTCATGATTTATTCTATTCAACAATCAGTAGGTTACAAGTTCTCTTTCTAAATCTTTATCTATATCTTAAGAGAATAGCATATCAATTATAACAAATTAAAAAACATAAAAACAAAATTTAAATCATTGTGGGAAAGGGAAGCTTTAGCCTGAACCCTCAACAGCTCATTATGAATCCAAAAGACAAGATAAGTCCACAACACACAAACACACATGCTAAAAAATTTCACCCCTTAATTTGAACCACCTCTGAAGTATAGGGTTTAAAATGTAATTTGCTCTAAGATTTATTGATATTTGTTGCCTATTTATTTATCAATATGATAGACCACTTTTCTATAGTCTTTAGAAGTGACTGCAATCACTTCTAAAGACTACTTTTAACTATACTAATAATGGCTGTAATCACAAGAAATTCATTAATCTGAAACAATTTGGTGAAATAATTATTATGTATCATTAAAGGTAATGTATGAAACACAACCAACTTAACTAAACTAAGTCTTATACCAATTAATTAATTTAGGATAATCCTTTAATTAAAATGAAAGAAAATAGTATATTCTAAATGACATTTAATCATTAAAAAAAAAAGTGGAGTGGCATTTCAAGTATATGCTTTTCTTTTTATCTAAATCAAAGAAGTATCTTAAATAAATGTTATGTTCACTCCACTTTGAATGATATTTAATACCCCTTAAGCATACTAGATTTTTAAGGCTGTAGCAAGAAAGCGAATGACAAAGAGAAAGATTAGTGACTTGTGATTTATCCACTAAAATTTGGGGGGGGGGGGGGAGAGAGAGAGAGAGAAATACATCAGACAAAATAATGATAATTTAAAATAGCTAGGTTGCCATTAATAGATCGGTAAGAGTTCGTGAAGTAAAGCATTTCAAGCATCTACACAATTTATAGACATGAAAAATTATAGTACTAGAACCAAAACAACCACCACCACAACATAACAATAATTTTATTTTTTTTGGATAGGTAACAACTTGACAATCAAAATTTAGATCTGATATGAAATCAAAAATTAGCATGAGTACCAAAGAGATTACAATAGATTCAGTAATATCACCCAATCAGACAGAAGGACATACGGCAAATTTTCTAAGAAGAATGCCCGTGGTACAAAAAAGAAGCTTTGTTTTTTCACTCCTGAGATCACAAAATTAAAGCAAATATAAGTGATACAGTTGACATATATATATATATATATATATAACGTGAAAGGTACATTTTAATTGACACTGCTAACATGATTACTACTTCAGTTTAGTCCTAAGTATACTGATGGTGATCAGTAACTCTCTCTGCTAGTTTATATACCCACACCAAACAAATCATCAAACACTTGATTATATATACTATAAAGAACATCTCAGCCAAACACGTCAACATCAGATTACTAACAAAAGAAAAACCCAAAAAGAAAGACACATAAGGCAGGATTTGAAATCACAACTGAACTCCAAAACTGTATGTCTTTGAAAAAGATTTAAGATAAGTGAAATGGATTGTGTCAAACTATAGAATACTGAGAAAATAACAACAAAATGCAGTCAAAGCAATATAAGATGATGCCTCTGATATTATAAGCACCATTAAAAAACAATTAGTGCAGCAGGCATATAAACACCTTGCACTATCAAGACGGACTTGATAACCAACCAAAGAACCATCCTAACCTGGTGAAGGTTCACAACACTCATCAACAACTCTTTCAGCCACAGAAATAGCCTACAATACAACATAGCAAATATAAACTACAGTTGCCAAGTAAGAAATAAAAGCCTGCCCTGTATTTCAGTATAAAGCAATCTCAAAATTAAAATTATTTGCAGAAAATTATGCAACAATCTATCTCCTAATGATTAACATAGCAGTCTTATAACATAGTATCAACCAGTCCAGATTAAATATGTTTTTCGAGGATTAATAACAATAATCACACAAAGGATGGTTAACAAACAATGAGGATAATAAGTTAAATAGAGATAATATGTTTCCACTAGTGCATTTGCAGCTGTCATATTGCCTCATAATGCCCCTAAACAAGGCTCAAATAGATCTGCAAGGTAGAGCCAAGCAACCAAAGCCACCATCAAGACAATATTTGCAAGGGAAAATGACTACCAACTACACGATTTCAAGCAACAGGGTAATGATTTTAAGTGTAATAATCAGATAGATGAAATATTTTAAGTTATACCAATTTCCTTATATCAGAGAATCGAAATTAAAAAAAAAAAAAAATGTACAGAGGCATATTAACGATTTTTGATGTAAACCTTAGAGAAAATTTTTGTTAGCACTACTGCCACCTACAGTTCCTCCAAAATAGAGCAAACTTTAACCAAAATAAAAAATAAAAAGCCACAAAATGAACTAAACTTTAACCAAAACCAAAACTAAAACCCACACAATCAACCAATAGTTACACAAAAATATACACATAATCCAAACCAAACTTCAACCAAAATCAAAAATAAAAAACCAGAAATTTAACAACAAATATATATACAAATATTGCTACAAAATAGAAATGAGAGCTAGAGAGACTTACCTTGCTTTGTACAGAGGCAGATTAACGATTTCTAATGTAAACCTTAGAGAAAAATTTTGTTAGCACTACTGCCACCTACAGTTCCTCCAAAATAAAGCAAACTTTAACCAAAATCAAAAATAAAAAGCCACAAAATGAACTAAACTTTAACCAAAACCAAAATTAAAACCCATACAATCAACCAACAGTTACACAAAAATATACACATAACCCAAACCAAACTTCAACCAAAATCAAAAATAAAAAACCAGAAATTTAACAACAAATATATATACAAATATTGCTACAAAATAGAAATGAGAGCAAGAGAGACTTACCTTGCTTTGTACAGAGGCATATTAACGATTTTTGATGTAAACCTTAGAGAAAATTTTTGTTAGCACTACTGCCACCTACATTTCCTCCAAAATAAAGCAAACTTTAACCAAAATCAAAAATGAAAAGCCACAAAATGAACTAAACTTTAACCAAAACCAAAATTAAAACCCATACAATCAACCAACAGTTACACAAAAATATACACATAACCCAAACCAAACTTCAACCAAAATCAAAAATAAAAAACCAAAAATTTAACAAAAAAATATATATACAAATATTGCTACAAAATAGAAATGAGAGCTAGAGAGACTTACCTTGCTTTGGGTAGGGTTTGTGGTTTTGGGTAATATTTTTGTGTTTGAAATTTTGGAAAAAAAATGGTGGGTTTTGAGTAAAGAAGAAGAGAGGAGGAGGGGAAATGGGTTAAGGAAGAGAGAGAGGGAGAGGGAGAGGGAGAGAAAATGTGGGTGAGAGGAAAATATCTGAAGCAAAGAAGAGGGAGACCAAAAACGAGAGGCCAAAGTTGTGGGAAGGTGAAAAAAATAAGTGGGAAGTCTGAAAATTTTTAAGTGGTATGAGGGACTTATCCCAGCGTTTTGGAGAGGCTTGTCCCAGCGCTTTTAGAAGCGCTGGAATAGGTGGACCCTATTCCAGCGCTTTTAAAAGCGCTGGGACAGGTCATTCTTATAAGGGAATGAGAAAGACCTGTCCCAGCGCTTTTAAAAGCACTGGGATAGCTCATTCTCCATACGGAAATGGAGAGACCTGTCCCAGCGCTTTTAAAAGCGCTAGGACAGGTCATTCTTATAAGGATATGAGAAAGACCTGTCCCAGCGCTTTTAAAAGTGCTGGGATAGGTCGTTCTCATAAGGGAATGAGAAAGACCTATCCCAGCGCTTTTAAAAGCGCTGGGACAGGTCTCTCCATTTCCGTATGGAGAATGAGCTGTTCCAGCGCTTTTAAAAGCGCTGGGACAGGCCTTTCTCATTCTCCATAATGGAAATCAGTAACCCTATCCCAGCGCTTTTGAGCTTCCTATACCAGCGTTTTTGAAAAACGCCGCTATAGGCCTCCTATGGCAACGCTTTGTAAAGCGCCGACAAAAAGTGCTGGTATAGGCTTATCTATTACGGCGGTTTGTAAAAACGCCGGGAAAAAAACGCTGGGACAGGACGATTTTTTTGTAGTGCTTGGATTTGCCTATAAGTTTATATTCTCTGCTTTGAGCACTTTTTAGTGCTCTTAGATAAATAAACTACAACGCTCCACCTTATAAGCCAAACTAATATATATTTTCTGTAAGCCTGTTGAGGGGGGGGGGGGGGGGGCGCTCATCATGTTGCCAAAAGTGCTTTGGTATATTGTCCAATTTTTTTTATAAAGAGAACTTGGATTCGAATTTCATCATATTTGGAAGTAGTTGTGCATAATGTATATATCATATTCTGTCTAATAAAACTAGGGTCTTAAAATATTGGGTTGTACAAATTAGGTTATATCAACGTATGTGTTACATGTTTTATAATAGACTTTTACCATATTGCTATTCTATTTGTTTTGTTTAGACCCCTACAAACTGGATTTGTTTAACCTAATTAATTAGTCAAGTAGTTACTTAGATTAATTATTCAAAACTAGATTAAACTCATGCAATCATATTACTTAGTGCGAAAAAATAAATAAGACAGCAATATGATGACTCAAGAATACTAATGAAACCAATCGTTTTAAGGTAAAAAACCTATGAAGGATTTAACTTACCTATCCTCAACGTAAACAAATTCACTATGATAGAATGGAAGTTTACAATAGATTTTCTCCCTAAAATCTAAAGCTATCTCATGTAGAACTTACTCACATGATCACATGCAACTCCAACTCCACAGACTCTTCTATTTGAATTTGCTGTACATAAACACCCATGTTTGTGACTTTGAGATCCTAGTTAAAAGTTTAGATCATCAGTAGTTTTTGATCTTGTAGCAGTAACTTTGGATCTACCGAGTTTAATAGTATGAGAATGATTTCCGATAGTGAATTTGAAAGGAGAAGGCACAGTACTTTTTAAATCTCAAAAGAGCATCTCCAAAGTCATATCAAAACGTGCCTTAGGGTTTTGTTTAAATACTAGGAGAATTAGATCTGAAACCCTAATCACTTAATTGGCTGTTGGGCTTTAATTAAATTTTGTAAAATCTGTCTTTCAATTAGTCGAACTTGTTCTCTAGATCAGTCGAACCTGGCATGTTTTGAAATATTGAACCTACAACTTCCTTTTTCTTGTATTTTGACTTGTAACACCTTGAACATTGTTTAATAAATCATATACACTCTAAGATCTATATCTAGACAAGGTTGTGCTCACGATTTGCCAATTGTTTTAAACTTTTAAAATCTAACAATCTCCCCATTTGGCAATTCGTGACAAAACTTACATACATAATGAAATGCTCAAATACAAGAACAGCCATATTACAATAAAATGCCCAAACACATCACAAATTCCAATCTAATACTTCTAACCCAATTGTTTTAAACTTTTAGAATCTTAAAATCTCCCCCTTTGGCAATCCGTGACAAAACTTACATACACAATGAAATGCTCAGATACAATAACAGCCATATTACAATAAAATGCCCAAACACATCACAAATTCCAATCTAATACTTCTAACCCAAAAGTTGCAAGAAGAAGTAGAAGGACTTGATCGAAATGTATCTGTCTTTCCTGAAACACTCAAAAGAGCACATTAACGCATGAGTGGAAATAAAGACAGATAAATGAATAACGATGTAAGCATAAATCAAGTATGCGGTAAAGATTCAAACTAACTCTCCCCCTAAGTTAGATACATCAAAAAAATTTATTTTCTCCCCCTTTCAAAAACAATTTCATCTCCCCCTAAATAAAAATAGTTAAAAACCTTTTAAACATGATTTCCCAAATTTTATCTATTTCTCCCCCCTTTTTGTCACGTATTGACAAAGACAACCCAATCAAAAGGTAGACAGTAAACATACACAACTAAGGGTAAGAGAAAATAGAGTATCAAAGGAATACAAAAGAAATACGCTCTATAGAAAATGGAGTTACACTCTATAAAAAATAGAGGCAACTCCCCCTATGAAGTGCAACAACACCCCCTATGAATAACATAGGTTTTAAAAACAGCATTCTCCCCATATAAAAATATAGGAAAAACAAAACAAGTTTTGGGAAAAATAATTTTGGAAAAAATTTAGAAGGTGGGGAAAACTAAAGAAACACAAACCTAACTTTAAAAAAAATAATAAGTTGAGGATTCACTTGAATACAAATATTCTCTCTTTCAAAATGCAAACTTGACACTATGTGACCCATAAACAAATGCATCCAAACATTTTAGGCACAATCGGTTAAGACTATACAATATAGATCTCAATGAAATAAAAATTTAGCATGCAATGTGTTTTCATGTGTCAAGGTATTTTGAATTCAAATCAACCTCAAGAATAGAGAAAATATTTGCACATTTATTATCCACCATATCTCTTTAAAAAATTCCCAATTTTTAGTAGTTCACACATTTAGAAAAAATAGCATAAACTAAAATATACAGAACTCAAAAATTAATCAATTAATTTTTAAATCAAGTTGAGTACCCAATTTAGCAAAGTGTATGCGTGTTGTGTGTAAACAATGAGAGATATGACTGCAAAAATGCAAGATGGGTGTGAATAAAACAATGTAATGCATGTCCTAATCTATATGTGCAATGCATGTGAATCATATATATCACAAATGATGCATGAAGACTAATCGGTTAAGGACCTTAAAAAAAAATCGAAATTTTTTAAAGTTCGATCGGTCTAAAGGAATTGAGCATTAATCGAATCAGGAAGAGAGTTTTTGCTTTAAAACTTGAACATTTTTGATCTGTCGAAACAGTGAAAATTTTTATAACTTAAAAATCTAGAAATTTTATGCAGAAAAACAACTTGAAAGCAGTTTTTATGACTCAATGCAGATGAACATGGTCTAGAAAAGTTTTAAAAACATGATGCCTCTTAAATGCAAATATCAAAACCAATCAAGAAGTTAAAATCACAAAATTTAAACTTCTAAAACCTGAAAATCTTATTTTTCTTCAAATTTTCACCCAAAACAAAAATTGCATTTACACATTTGTTCATATGCAATTAAAGATGGTCGAATTAGACAACACACAATCTCATGCACTTGATTTAGCAAAGATTTGCATGTAGTGTGTGCAACTAGTAAGTGTACAAAGTATAGAAAAAGTTATATGTAAATAGTAATCAAACAAATTTTCTACGTCATCAATCTCATTGGTTTTAAAATGACTATCACTTAAAAAGTTACATCATTTAACTCTCACATCTCCTAGAAAACACACTTGAAATCATGTAAAAGTATTTTGATTCCTTTTGCTTTTTCTTTTTCTTTTGATTTTTTTTTAAAATTTTTCTATTGATCACAATCAAAGATATCATGCATGGGCATATAGGAGATATAAAAGAAATACCCTTATCACAAACTTTTTTTTTTTAAAGATAACACCTTATTTTATCTTGCTATGCAAGTGCTACACCTTATCGAGCATGACTTTTATGATTTACACATGTGTTCATGATTGGCGATCGAGTAATAGTGGTGAGATGGTTATTTATGCATTTCTCCTAGGATTTTCTAATCCTTACGATCAAAATAATGTGACATCAAAATCAAGATCGTTTGTTTAAAGACTATAAACAACTCATACAATTAAGCACTACATAGCACAAACTAGCAAAATGTAAAAAATAGCTGATCAAAGCTAAATAAGGTACGTAGTCATGAAATGCAAATTTCATTGGCCAACCTTAATTACACACTTAGTGGTGTGCAATACCCCCCCCCCCCCCAAAAAAAAAAAAAAAAAAAAAACTGTTTATGTTTTTCCCAAAAATAAAAAAGCACACATTATGCTAAAAGAATAAAATGCAAAAGCAATGCATGACAACACATAATGCATTAACAAAGCTCAACTAAGCTATAGAGAGCGCATAAACAAGAAAATTCAATTTCTTAATTAACCCATGAGTACATATACCATCTAGTACATACTCATACAAAATCAAAAATAGTTTATGCACTCAATTATGCAACACATACTTTCTATATTTCTTCACAATATCAAGCATGTTCTAAGTCAAGAAAGAGATATCATAATTCATGTAATCTTCAATAAAAATAAAACTAGATACAAAATAAAATATTTTTGTCTTTTTGAAAATTTTCAATGTTTTTGGATTTTTTTTAATAATTAAAACAAACTGAAAACAAAACAACAAAAAACTGAAAGAAAACATGTCCACAAATAAGAAAAAGAATTAATCAAAGACAAGTAAACAACACTCACCTTAGCAAATCTTTTCTCACCCATACAACACGCATCTTTGGCTTTGTAGGTGAAAAACCATGAGAAATAGAGTGTATTTGAAGGATTACACAATTTTTATGAGAAAGACTAAAATCTTGCAATCTACTTTCACAACCCAACAAACTTAAATTTTTCAAAAGCATATAAAACAATTTATGAGGACTTGTAACAGGAGTAATATCATCACATATCCTATACTAAAACACAAAATGCTTAAATTTCAATTTATGATAGTTAGGACGAATGTAACCACGGACACCACAAAAGTGACAAACATGAAAAAATTTAGGAACATCTGTATTCCTAACAGCAAATCTAGTCTCAAGTTTTGGTTTTTGCCTCAACAAAGAACAATTTGGTTTAATATGACCAGCAACACCACAAAGGTGATAGGTAGGCACAAAAATATATTTCTCCTGCAATCTAACAGTAGGTTTAGACAGAGGTTTAGAAACTTTAGAGTCTATATAAGAACTTTTACTTTTGTCTAACCTAACAAAATAAGCCTTATCTTTATGATTCCTCTTGAAAAGAGGAACATAAACTTTGTCATATTTAGGCTTAAGAGGAACAAAAACAGAAACAGATCTGTTATTAATAGCAAGTTTGGTATTAGATAAATTTTCAAGTTTAGCTTTAGACTCAGCTAACTTTTGTTTCAAACTTTTCATCATTTCATCTTGAGAGGAAAATTGATTTCTCAAAAATTCATTCTTTTTATTAGATTCATCTAATCTCACAATCAATTCCTCTTTTTCAAGATTAGCCAATTTTAACTCTTCCTTGAATTTCTTAGCAATTTTCGTAGATTTAAATAATTCCTTACGGAGAGTTTCATAGACATCAATAAAATCAATAGAAACATCAGTTTCCTTTTTATTCAAACCATCACAGCTAAAAGCAATAAGGCACTTAAAATTATCTATGATAATAGGGATCAAGGATCTCACTCAGGACGTTAATCTAATTAGAGTGAACCCGCTTTGATATCATTTGTTTTTTCTGTTTAGACCCCTACAAACCAGATTTGTTTAACCTAATTAATTAGCAAGTAGTTACTCAGATTAATTGTTCACATCTAGGTTAAACTCATGCAATCATATTACTTGGTGCGGAAAAACAAATAAGACAGCAATATGATGACCTAGGAAAACCAATGAAACCAATCGTTTTAAGGTAAAAAACCTGATAAGGATTTAACCTAGCTATCCCCAAGATAAACAAATTCACTATGATAGAATGAAAGTTAATAATAGATTTTCTTCCTAAAATATAAAGTTACCTCATGTAGAACTTATTCACACGACCATGTGCAGCTCTGACTCCATGGACTCAATCTAAATTTGCTGTGCACAAACAGCCACTTTTATGACTTTGAGATCTCACTCAAAGATTTAAATCATCTGCAATTGTTGATCTTATAGCAGCAACTTTAAATCTACCGATTCTAATAGTATGAGAATGTTTTCTAGTAGTGACTTTGAAAGGAGAAAGCACAATGCCTTTTAGATCTCAAAAGAGCACCTCCAAAGTCATATCAAAATGTGTCTTAGGGTTTCCTTTAAGTACTAGGAGAATTAGATCTGAAATCCTAATCACTTAATGGGCTTAACGGGCTGTTGAGCTTTAATTAAATTTTGTAGAATACGTCTTTCAATTGGTCGAACCTGTTCTCTCAATCGGTGGAACCTAGCATGTTTCGAATTCCTGAACTTGCAGCTTCCTTTTTCTTGTATTCTGACTTGCAACACCTTGAGTATTGTCTAATAAATCCTATAGACTCTAAGATCTATATCTAGACAAGTTTGCGCTCACAATTTGCCAATTATTCTAAACTTATAGAACCTAACATATTCAATTATTAAGATAGTTTACTATAAATGAAATTCTATTATCAAAATATTAAATGATCTCTTACATGTATAGGAGACGTGCCTTCTTACGCTCTCGTGCTAAAGCTCCTTTGATATGTTCCATATGAATTACAAACTTCATGGGTTTCTTCCTCTTTGATAGTGGTACTATTTTTAAAATCTTTTTTTATAACATTTCTTGGTGGCTCCTAATTCATTTGAAAATCTTCATTGCACTCAAATTTTCATTATGCCTCCTCCTAGTGTTTGATGGGTGTTAGAATATATTAGGATATTATATATCAAGATATTACCATAAATAACATAAGCTAATATTTTCTATAATACCGATGGATACAATGTATATCTTCTATACTATAATCGTAATGTATTTCTATTAACATATACATTGAATTCATTGTAATACACCATTTAACATAGTTCAACATCATGCATATGTAATTGCTAAAGGTTTTTTTTTATTGCAGACATAATCCATCAAATCGAATCACATTAATTTTCTTGTTTTTGCTTTCTTTTCTACATTATTTTCTTTTTCCTATTTCAATATAAAGGACAATAGCAACACTAACTATGGCAGCCGCTAGAGGTGTACATGGGTCGGGTTGAGGAGTTTTTTCAATCCAACCCACCATAGTGGGTTAAAAAAATTCAACCAAACCCAACAGATCACAGGGGTCCAACTCAACCCAACTCACGTGGATTGGGTTAGACCTATGAGTTGGACATTTTTTTTTTAATTACTATTATTATTATTATTATTAAATTGAGCATAAGAACATCACTACCACAAATAATAGCAAATTTATGACCAAATAATCATGAGCATAGCACCATAAAAACACAAACTATATGAAAAAAAAAAAAAATTAATTAAGGGTTTGGGATTTATTTAGGAAGAGGGGCAAAAAAGTAAATAACAAAATTATATAATACATATTTTTAAAATTTTAAAAAATATATTAAATATAGGTGGGTTGGGTTAGGTGGATTTGTAAATCTCATGACCTGAACCCAACCCGACCCACTGTAAAAAAAATTTCATAACTTAACCTAACCCACCAACCCTTGAAAATCAACTCCACACTATAAGTTAGGTTGAATTGGGTTGGTTTTGGCGGGTTCACTGCACAACCCTAGCTGCCGCCAACATGTGACCTAGAATGAAACCTATAATGGGAATTGGGAAGAGTTGATCAATTAGCCATGATATCAGAATGCATCTTTCCATTAACTAGATCGATCTTCCTAGTTGAAATGTAAAACACTTTTTTGGGTCAACTAATGGATGTCCCCCCCCCCCCCTAACAAATGGGCCACTACTTTTTTTTTTTTCATTTTTTAGAGGGGGTATGTTTGGAGTAGCTTGAAGCATGACAATGTGTATTTCACTTGAGTGTTACAATACCTACCATCAATCTTAATTTTCATTTAGTCTATTTAAGGTGATGCCACTTCCTTTAAGGTGATTCTACTTTCTAACCCATGTAGATTTGGATCCATCATTTAGGGTCTATTTGAATACTTCTTATTTTGCTGAAACTGAAAACTTATTATTAAAAATACTGTAGATAAAAATAAAAGTTAGTTGAAATAGTACAATGAAACTTATGAATAGTACCAAAAAATGTAATGGGCCTCATAAATAGTAGCAAAAATAATCTAAATAATAAAATAATTTTAATTTTTCATCTCTATCCAAACGAAGACTTATACATCTCCCAAATCCATGGAAATAAACATAATTTTTTTTTCCTCATTTTTATGACCCTATTTGTTAATTAAATAAGTTGTACATAAAATTGGGCTTTGAAAAAGTTCTTTTGCATAAAATTTGCAGTTGTCTGGCGCCAAAAGAGAAAAAAGAAATTCAAAAGCAATAAAACTAAAAAACCCATGAAATCTATGGGCGGTGCCGGTACATTCATATCAAGTATTATAGAAGTGAGATGAAGCCAAAGTCTTGTGTCAGAAATTTATTAAAGTTCAATTTTAGGGGAAGAAAATTGAAAAATGAAATTTCAAAAGGGTACTCTGGTCACTGCATATGGAACTGTCATTCAATGAACAGCGCAAAGATACAAAAATCATGTCCCCTATTTCACATATTCCCTTAATTTTTACCCTTCAAACTTTTTCCTGTCACAGTCCCAACCTACTGTACCGTCCAATTCCTTTGCCATTTCCACAAAAGCCCTAACACAATTCCTTTCTCTCTCTCACACTCCCAAAGAAGAGGAATAGTTTTAATAATCCATTAAAACAAGCAAGAGATAAGTCGCTTCACCTTTTTTTAGAAAAAAGACACAATCCCTTAAAACATTTTCAGAAACCAAAGCTTCCGAAAAATTCCTTCAGTGAAAATGTGAAATATCCTTCCACGTTTTCTAGTATTAATTGCTCAAAAAAAGAAACTCCAAAATAGAAAAAAAGAGGAGAGAGAGAGAGAGAGGGAGAGGAAAGAGGAACAGTATTCTCAGTCTCTCCAATCAATCTCATCACATATTCACTTGTTGGAATATCAAAATCTTCTTTTGCTTCACCGTCTGCAGTTTTAGTCCCTTCCTCTCTTTCTTCAAAAATGGAAATTATGTAAATATCAATCAGTAATCAAAGCTTGTGTCATTCTTGCTTTCTATTTTTTTATTAATTTTTTTCTCTACTTTTTTCCCTTCAGTATTGTTGTTTTCATTAACAGTAACACCTGAACGGAATAAAATAGAATCATCCTATAGCTCTCTCTCTATAGAGAGCTAAGCATCCTTTCTTCAACTAAACCCTTCTTTCTCTCTTTCTCTCTCAGTTCACTGTCCTAAGATCATCCTATAGCTCTAAGAAGCAAAACCCTAAAAGAAGAAAGCTTGGATAGAGATACAACATCGATCACCCACCATATCCAAGAACCAAGGGCTCATTAATTGTTGCTCTCGAGATCCAAGGCATTTTAACCAATCGAAAACACAAACACCCAAAAAGGAGATCCATCCATGGATTCAATTCCGGAATTAATGGAGAGTTCCAACTCAGAGCACACAAGCATGAGTACTGATACCAACACCAACAACAACAATAACAGCGCAGTATTAGTTGGCTCAAGCTCTTCTTCCCCAGTTTCTGCTCCTAGCAGCAGCCGCTATGAAAACCAGAAGCGCCGTGACTGGAACACCTTTGGCCAATACCTCAAGAACCACCGCCCTCCTCTTTCACTCTCAAGATGCAGCGGTGCTCATGTCCTTGAATTCCTCCGGTATAATCAGATTTAACTAGAAGCTTAAAGCTTAAACTATTAGACTACTTTTCTTTTCCCCTTTTTGTTAACATAATTTTTCAAAACTCTTCGAAAACCTGACTATTCCCTCATACGCGTGTGGAGTTTCCGTCTCACACATGCGCGTCTTATAAGATAGTGTTGAACCCAAAATCAGTTAAAATATTAGACTTGTTGTCAGTGAAGAAAGCTTAAAGCTTAGGCTCATTTGAACTATATATACTGCAGGTACCTTGACCAATTTGGGAAGACCAAGGTGCACACTCCAATCTGCCCTTTCTTTGGGCACCCTAACCCTCCGGCGCCTTGCCCGTGCCCACTGCGACAGGCGTGGGGAAGCCTCGACGCACTCATCGGACGCCTTCGAGCCGCCTTCGAAGAGAACGGAGGGAAGCCAGAAGCAAACCCATTTGGGGCTCGAGCTGTTAGGCTGTATCTCCGTGAGGTTCGTGATTTACAGTCAAAAGCAAGAGGGATCAGTTATGAGAAAAAGAAGCGGAAGCGCCCACCGCAACAGTTGACACCATCGGTACCGCCGCTGCTACCACCACCAGGTCATGCAACTCATCATCAATAAGCCAATCCATTCTCTATCTATCTATCAAAAAAAACTACTCTCCAAATACCAGTCCCTCCTCTTATTAATATTGCTTGTTTGCTTTAAGGTTTTTAGTGTATTTTCATTAGGGTTAGTTAATTTTCTAAAGTTGCTAGCTATTCTAGACTGAACTCTGTCTGTTTATTCAGTTTGCTTTTATCGAAGCAGTGGCATGGATCTGAGATATTATTATTCTGCTTTTGATGCAAACAGTACTGTTAGTATTACTTATAGTAGACTAGTAGTAGTGGCACTGGAAAAAGTGATCAGTAGGGGAGAGTGAATGGTGATTATGTTCTGATGTTGAGCTGAGCATATATATATTCATGTATGGCAAGCCAGAAATTTGCATATTATTTCATGTCTTTCATCTCTCATTTCTGAAGGCTGGTTTCTCTTCTCCCCTTCTTTAATGGGTGTTGCAGAAAATTCAGTTACATTGTTTTCTAAGGCTTGAAATGACTACTCTACATAAGGATCTTATATATGTCAGACATGTCGACCACTATACATATACTTTGTGTTATACCTGTGTTTCATGTCAGTCGTCAGCGGTCATTCATTCATTTTTGTGGTAAGAGTCTTTATTTCTGACTCCTTTTCTCCCCCCTTCTATGTTGCCACATTTATAAGTTTACTGTCTGAGAACGAAGATATAGTGTAAAGGAAGAAATATAAACCTTTAAAGATCAATCATAACAAGTTTCTTTTAGGCTAATTATTTTGGGCTTTTGTAAATGAAATCTTGTGAGTGCTTATGACTTTTGTTCAATTAATATCAATTTATTCTGTTGGTGCTGTCATTTCATTTGCCTGCTAGCTAGGGAGGAAGTAATAAAAAAAAATTAATGGCAGACAAGTGTTAACTTCGTCATAAGCTAGTTTAACAGTTTTAATGTTACTATTAGTTTGACCTCATGCGTTAATAAACTTTAACCTATCTACTTGTAAAGTTTCATCAGTCATTTTCCGAATATGTAAAACAATAGCTAGATATATTGCACCCAAAAAAAGGGAGAGAGACAAAGAGGTGAAAGCAGTGAGTGAAATTACACCCACATGAACGTTGAAATGGTGGAAATCTAGTTAAGACTTCCAATCATGGGAACTATACTTTAGAGATATACATATATATATATATATATATATATATATATAGGAGAAAAACAAAAAACAAGTTTAAATCCATTAATTAATGATCCTAATTGGGAAAATATATGCACTAATGAATAAGAAAATAGAAACTGCGCCAGGGAGAATAAAAAATCAACTAATGGAGATTTCTGGAAAATTTTCTTAATCAATCTGGCCGACAACCCATCTGTGATTGGATAATGTTGGGTCATCCCTCTATGATATTCTTAGTCTTGGCTCAAAAGAATAATTCTCTACAATCCTATATGCTTGAAGAGAAATTGCTCATCATGGCTTTGGACCTAGAAGGAAAAAAAAAAAAAACTATTAGTGGCTAGATGCTAGTGAAACTTTTATTTTTAGTGATTTTAGTGGGGTATGAAACTACCACTTTGATGCATAGAGGATCTATTCGCCCTTCTAATCATTTGGGTTAATCATAGGATTAGCTATAACATCTTTAAAATTCAATGAAAGGGCCCTCAATATAGTAAAACAAGATAAATCTATTACCTTCATGGTGTCAACATATATAGTTGTAGAATCTGCCTGTAAATATTATATAGTAGGATTGATTCTCTAATTATAAGAATTGCTTGTGGTTGAGTCAGCTCAACGAGGGATTTTATGCTTCATTATATGAACCTTGTCAATGCTTTCCCTGTTTACATTTTAAATTTTAATTTTCTCATCTTTTATAAACTAATCCAACAATCTTAAAGGATCAAAAACTATATGTTTTAATTTCTTTTCGATGGTATTCCATGTACTAAAGAATTTAATAGTGACTTGATAGTCATTGCTTGAGCAACTATCTCCTCTTTTGTTTATCCAACTGTAAAGGTTAATACATGACACAAATTAATTAAGCACTGATTTTTTTCTTCTTTGAACAATATTTTGCTTCTTGAGTTTGCAACTTGAAGTTCTTAATTTGTCAACTATAATATTTGCTTTTCTCTATTTTTTTTTTCATCTTTATTTAAGGCGTAATTAGCCTTTAATGATGTAGACCACTGTGCTTCAATCACAATGAAAGTTTAATTGTATGTTTTGCGGAATTATAAATCATCTATAATCCATATAAATGTATCTTATTGCATTAGAGGTCATCTCTATGCAGTTTATTATTGTTATTCCTGTTTCATGAACTTGTCTTCTTTATCAAGTGTTTCTATTGGATTTGGATTTCTTTCCTTTACTGTTCGTTTAGTTGGCATGAATATCTAAGATCAATGCTGCAAAGAGAATGCTTTTTTATTTTTATTTTTGTTAAATATCGATCTTCATTTTTCTTTTTTGGAATTATCCACTTTATTGATCTCTCACACCTCATAATAAACTAGTTGTAAAACTTAAAGTTCCATTTATTCCAAGTATGTTGTTAGATCCTTTACTATCTCTCATCTTAATAAACGATCTGCTTTTACAGTGTCTGCTTTTAGAGTGATGAAATCTAGGTATCCTTTTGGTGCGGTTTCCAATTTCATTTGTAATCTAGCTAGTGCAATTGTTTGTTGTACGCGCATGTAGGTAATTTGCATGCCTGCTTATATGCATTGTCATTATTTGAAAGGAAAAATATGCTAGTGGGGGAGAGGATTCTATGCGGAAAATGTTTTTAAGTATTGTATATAGGAAGCAAAATAGAAGCTTCACTTTTTTTCTTCATAGACATGTCACAAGTGGATCATCTTTGTATTGATCCTCTACATAAAAATGAAGTTTGTGTGTGCACCTTGAGAAAGAGGGAGAGAGAGAGAGAGAGAGAGGCCTTATTTTAGTTGCAAAAGCTATCTGGAAAAACATATAGATGCAAGTGTGAGTCATGATTCATAGACCGCATTGACTCGTTTAGTTTAACTCTTCTTGAATATATTGATCAAATGACAAAAAGAGTCAACCTCTTCTAGTTACATCAATGCGTTTCTAGCACATATCTCTACGCTACAGTTAAATTCCAGGTACTTATGCATAAATACATTATAATTTCCTGGTGTAAATTATATTGAGTTGGCTTAGCATCTTGTATTTTCACTAAATTGGAGCATATAAGTGGGAAGTGTTTTTTTTTTCTTTCTTTTTTTTTTGGGTTTTATAGGCATATAAGTGGAAAGTTAAATGTGAAGGAAGCTATAGTCTAGCGCTACTCACATTATTGTTATCATCATTGTCATTATCATCACTATCACCATCATCATCACCACCACCACCAACTTCTAGATGGACCTTGCTTTTCAAGCAGTAGTGAAGATAGTATCCCCTAAAGAATCTTTTCGAATGACTAGAGATTGATTATCCGAGGTCATTGACCAAATTAATTTGCTGCTTGTTCATGAATGAAATCATTGCCCCAATTTACTGAAGCCAAGTGCATATCCACCAATAAGGAATTGTGACTTATAAGAAGCTGGTGGTGGTGCTTGAAATGACGGATAAAAGGTGGAGAAACAAAGAGAACTGAACAAGAATAAGAGTATTTGCATTTCTAAGCAATCTGAGCAGAACAAAAGGATATGATAGGGATGACCTTTTTTCTTTTCTAGGGTAAAAGCGATTGATGAATCAGATACATTCGGATTAAATAGTAACTCACAATCCATGATGCTATTGAAATTGATTGACGTAGACAAACACTCATTTTTAGATGCTGCTAAAGCACTGACCTTCCCAATTCTCTCCTTTGTACAATGTATATTACTTATAGGAAAATGCCAAAGCACACAGTTCTACTTCAGAGTTTACTAATTATATCTCCATAAATTGAAAGCTGCGACAAAGTACAAGAGAATTCTAGCTATGGTCAATTCTGATTGAAGCATTGTACATTAAGGGTAAGTCTACTAGAATTCTTAAAATAGCTCTTAAAGAGTCATATAATTCTTTTATTGCTATAGTGTTTAAAGTGAATCCCATAAAGGTGAAATCAGCTTTAAGGCTAAATCTTAAAATTAAGAAATTACATGAACACGCTCTACAATTCATTGTTTATGTTTTATAAATGGATTTTGTTAATGTGTGCCCTAAGGGCACACAATAATAAATCATTTTTGAAAAAAATTTTCTCAAGAATTGAAAAAGTATTGACAGGTTTTTCAATTCTCGAAAAAATGTTTCTAAAAATGGATAGTTTAATGTATGCCCTTAAGGCACACATCAACCAAACCCTTTATAAATATAGTACTTTAAAGAACTATTTATTATAATTTCTCAAACATGGAAAAGTTTATCTGTTAAAACCATAAAACCATATATCACAAATGCTCTACTCCAAATTCTACTTCTTATGGCCATGCTAGACATGCACTAAAGGTCATTTTAAGTCTTTTTTTTTTTTTTAACAGCCAATGGCCTTGTGGTCAAATGTCACATCCACATCCCACAAGTATAATTCTTACACTTACACCAATTTAGCCAGTCGGATTGATGCCTAGGCCACTCCAAATCTTTAACTAAATCGTTTAAGTAATGTCAGAACCACAACTTTTGTTACAATCACAACTTTTGTCCCAACTTATAACATGATTAGTTATGAGTGATAGAGTCGTAGACCTATATAAACTCATCACTTTTACTTCACTAGATACAACTTGTCACATGAGCAAGTTGTAGTAAAAGTTGTGATCATAGTATTTTCCTGTATAAAATCATCCAAGTATTTTCACGTATTTCAAATTATCTATTTGCCAATGTTTCTCTATATTAAGTAGGGATGACAAAATGCCCCAACCCAAGTGTACCCGACTCGACCTGTGAAATGGTAGGGCCAGGTTTAGGTTTTATTGTCCAACTTGAAGTGGGATCGGGTTGGGTAATGCTCGCCCTGAACCTAACCTAGGTAGACTAAAATTACCAAAAAAAAAAAAAAAACCTAACTATATATATACCACTTATATCAAACTCTAATCCCAACCCTATCAATTCTTCTCTCAGCCATTCAACTGCCTCGAACCCTCACTCTTACTCTTATATGCTCACTAACCCACCCACACTTTCACTATCTCAGTCCACCGTCAACCACCCTTAAGCCCTCCCTCCACATCGCCGTCAAGCCCATTTCCACTCTCACTCATCATTGGCAAGCTTTCACCCACACTCTCACTCTCTTTGCTGTTAGCCACCCAAGCTCAGCTGCCCTTCTCTCAAGCTTTCAGCCTCTCAGTCTCACTCTCTCCGCTGAAGAAGACGAAAATGACAATCTAAGGTTCTCTTCTATTTGTTTTTTTTTTTTTTTGGGGGTGTTATAATAAGGTTCTCTTCTGTAGGCATATGCCCTTTCACTTCCACTGTGGTTTTCTTCATTCCTCACTACAAAGCCTCTCCAATCTCACCCACTTTCATTCAATCTTGTTCCCTTTATTTGCTTTGCACTAAGTTTAGTAATAGCTAAACCCAATGACCACAACCGAGGTGATTTACGGCAATGGTTATTGACGTTCTTCTTCTATTTTCTCTTTATTTGATCAGTGGGTTTGGGGATTTAGATTCTCTTTGTTTAACCTGTGGGTTTGGGAATTTAGCTTTGGTTGTTAAGATTTGATGTTCCTTGCATGTGCTTGTCTAGATTTTGATTTCAAATGTATTTGGTTTCTGTGAATAAGAAATTTGAATGGGTATGGTGGATTTAATTTGAGATTTCCTTGGATTTGTTGTTTGTGTTGCTATGTGTGTAAGGCATGGTTTGGGCTATAAGATACTTATCTAATGGAGATTTATTTATCAATGAATCATTTTTCTTTTTTCTCAATCTTTTGGGTTACCCAATTGCTTTATATTGAAAGTGTGATTCTTTTTTCTCAATATTTACGGATTTTTCTTTCTTCTCTAGAAAACATATATATATATATATATATATATATATATATATATATTTTTAGATTGAGCCACGGTTTAGGAGCCTTTAGATTGGGCCCTAAATTGGCATGGTGGGGTAGGGCTTGACGGGGCAGGGATATAAAAAAATCCGTTTAGTTAACCGGGTGAGTTTGGGTTTTGAGGGGCGGGTTCAGGGATAAAGAAACCCACCCCAAACCCAACTCGTTGTCATTCCTAATATTAAGGGAAGAAATTGAGGACACACTATCTTCCTTGATTTATTTGTAATTTTTTCCACAAAAGTACCCCTTAATATATATGAAGTTATTATTGAAAAAATTGTAAAAGTTTGAAAATTGTTTCACTTATTTTAATTTCAAAATTTTGAAATTTTTCATAATATTTTTCCACAAAGTAATTGTTCCTACTTCAATTTGTATTGGACTTCCTACTATATGCCCAATATTTCTTTCATAATTATATTTTGGGTAAATTACACCAACTTCCTTTAAGGTTAGTGTGAGGAAATGTCAAAACTGTCCTCCTATTTCTAAAAAAATGACACTTACCCCCAATAGTTATTATTTATATTTTAATTATTAAAAAAAATTTATCATATAACCAATCTAATTAGTATGCACTATTTTGAAGTAATTGAAAAATATGTATTTTGACTTAATTCTTAATTACTTAATAAGTTAATCTCAATCTTATTATTTGACTGTCCTGTACATGTATTGTTTGAGCATTAAAATCATATATTTATATACTATGATTTATGAATTTGATCGCTGAGCATTTTTGTAAAATTATTTTGAGATCTCTTTATGTTTATCTTGTACAAAGAGAGCTCAATAATTAATATTGTGAACAATAATATGCTTTTATCTTAAATATTGACTATTTTGCTTTTTTTTTTTCTTTTACATTTTAAATTGAACGTATCTATGATAAATTTTTAATTTTTTTAATCAATATTCTTAATTTTTATCAAAGTTTAATTGCACATACGATTCAACTATACCCATAAGTATATGGGACGTGGGTGAGGGTATGGTGGGGGCTTGAATCCCCTCAAGTAGATAAGTATTAACCTAGCTAAAGAAAAAAGTCACTACAAGCTCCAAAAGTATATTAGAAGTGTGTTTGAATATCACTTATTGCTGAAAACTGAAAACTAAAAACGTTGTAGCAAAATAATTTTTAAATGTGTGAATAGTATCGTAGAACCTAATTTTGAAGTTATTTTTGTTGAAAAAAAGTACTTGCGGCTCTTGTAAACAGTGCATGGGACCCACTGGAAAACATGAGACACAACTAAAAAGTGTTTTTCAACACTATCCAAACATACACTAGATGATACAATTTTTTTTTTTTACAAATCAAACCATTAAATCATAGGCATGGTCTTACCTCTACCATACCAAGAATGTTCTAGGGTTTTAGGTGATTTTTTTTTTTTTTTTGGAGAAATAATTACAACATAATTTTTAAATGTGTAAATAGTATCGTATGACCCAGTTTTGAAGATATTTTTGTTG
Organism: Quercus lobata; assembly: GCF_001633185.2. NCBI lineage: Eukaryota > Viridiplantae > Streptophyta > Magnoliopsida > Fagales > Fagaceae > Quercus > Quercus lobata. The sequence continues at coordinate 39,341,520 of NC_044912.1, forward strand.
AAAAAAAGTACTTGCGGGTCCTATGAACAGTGCATGGGACCCACAGGAAAACATGAGACGCAGCTGAAAAATGTTTTTCAGCACTATCCAAGCATACACTAGATGATACAAATAATTTTTTTTTTTTAACGAATCAAACCATTAAATGATAGGCATGGTCTTACCTCTACCATACCAAGAATGTTCTAGGGTTTTACGTGATGTTTTTTTTTTTTTTTGAAGAAATAATTACAACATAATTTTTAAATGTGTAAATAGTATCGTATGACCTAGTTTTGAAGATATTTTTGTTGAAAAAAAGTACTTGCGGGTCCTGTGAACAGTGCATGGGACCCACTGGAAAACATGAGATGCAGCTGAAAAATGTTTTTCAGCACTATCCAAACATACACTAGATGATACAAATAATTTTTTTTTTTTTAACGAATCAAACCATTAAGTCATAGGCATGGTCTTACCTCTATCATACCAAGAATGTTCTAGGGTTTTATGTGATGTTTTTTTTTTTTTTTTGAGAAATAATTACAACATGTTACTAACTCCGCAACTCGAACCCTTTCCCCCCTAGACCCCCCCGCACTATGTGCATAAGGAAGTGCCAATTCAGCTACAAGGCTTTGGCGGGTTTTATGTGATGTTAAATTTTAAAAATTATTGGTATTTATCTAAGGTTTTGTGACTTATATATACGTTTGATAACATCACTCAAACCAAAAAGTTTGTAAGACTAATGTGAAATAAATATGTAGTATTACTAATATCACTAAAAAATGTCTTAAAAAAATGTATTTAATATGGCGTTGATAGCCACTGATCAGAATAATCAGCATATTAAATGATATATAATACCTTTTAACACTTTCTTATTCCTTATTTTGTTGCAAGGTAAATATGCATTAATATGATTGGTTGATAGGCATTTATTCATACATTTTTTTTATTTGAAAAAAAAAAAAAGTAATGTTCTTCACACATGCATGTTCAAATTTCCAAAATTAAAACAAATTTCAAATCATCTTTCATGCCGAATATATCTAATTCTATGATTGGATTGAGAAATTTGCAACAAAGAAAATAGAAGAGAAAAATGCTTTCTTTCTTTTTCTTTTTCTTTTTTCGTATTCAGACTACAAAACTATCCTACCTCAGCCGACCCTTTTGCCACATGAGTCATGAACAAAAGTGATTTAGTGAAAAGGAATTTACTTTGAATATGTTTAAAAAAAAGGCTTAGGAAAAGTAGGTTTTTTTTATATAAAAATTTGCCTTCAAAACTTATTATTAAAAAACAAAAAGTGTTATATTTACAGTATTTTTATAATACTTTCACAAAAAATTTTAGATGGCAAGTTGTTACAGGTTTTTAATTTAAATTCACTACTGAAATTATTTTCTTACTTACCAATAATAATAAATGATAATCTGCTACTTAAGATTTGTTGTGGAAATGTTATATATATAACATTTTTCTTAAAAAAAAAAAAAAAGCATAATTCAAAAAAAAGAAAAAGAAAAAAAAAAGTTAAGTCTTTTGGTCTTTTCCTCTCCTCTCTCATTCGCTCGTACTTTTTGAGAAACAAATGTAGTTATAAAGTTTATCTGAACTATATATCGATTGTGTCCATACTCCATATATATATATATATATATATATATATATATATATAATGTTTTTCTTCTTCTGTTTTCTTTTTCGTTTTTTCACTGTTTCGTGTGTCTTCCAGAGCAGCAGAATAAATCGGGCAATAGAAGCCAAAATTGGCAGAAAGGCTGGCAAAGATTTACCTTCCCCATGAGTGCATGATTTAAGCTTATGCCTGCAATTTCTCTGAAGAAAAGTTTACTCCAAAGGACTAGCTACTGTCCCCTCCCACGTTATTTGCAGTACTTGCAAAATACAGTCTATAACTTCACAATAAATGTTGCAGCAAAAATTAAACTCTCACTCTCTCAATGGCATAGACACATGTCTATTGTTTAAACGTGTTTTTTTTTTTTTTTTTTTAAATTAGTGGGAAGATTTTGTTAAGTTCTGAACTCACTTCTGAATGATCCAATGAGGAAAATAGGAAGAAAAAAGAAAAAGAAAAATATAAGAGGTGGGATGCATGTGCCATTTATATATATAGTGATGAGTGATCTCATTTTTTTATTCAGCAAAAAATAGAGTCTCATTATTGTTTAAGAAGTTATATTCGTTGACAAGTTCCATTATTAGTGGATTGGAAAGGCCTCTAAAATAAGCTTTAATCTCATGCAGAAGGTTCAAGCATGAATTTTGAGGGATTGAGGTGTTTTTTACAAATAAGCTTAGGGAATACCTTGCATATATTCTCAGTGCATGCTGCACTCATTGGCAAAGGAGGCTATGACAATAAAAATGAATAGCTAAGGAAAAAAGAATTAGGTTCTAGCTTGAAGATCGAACCCCAAAGAATTGGCATTATAAAAACGAGGAAGAATTCAAAATCTGGCGGGTAACAATCTAGTTCGATGTGAATTAAAAAAAAAAAACATCAAATAAAATTTTTAACATCTCAAAAAAAATATTATCCACCAAAATTATGAAGCCAACATATCAATCATATACAAAAACACAAATATTTACATGGAAAGCCATTTCTTGTTGAAAAAAAAAAATCATGAGGCAAATTCCAAATAAATTCACTATTATAAAATCAATCACAACATCTTCTCAAGTTAATACCTAATTAAGATTTATACCAAATATACAATAATATCTTTTATCTTAAATTCATATGAAGTACTCATATGAGAATACTCACTTTAAATATAACAACTTTGTAATTTTAGCACCCAAAAATCTTTCCATAGAGAAAACCCCAATTTTTCTCTCATTTGTATATGTCTCACTACAAAAGAAATTCTACTCTTCTTTTTTTTTTTTTTTTTTTTTTTGAATTTACACGATACACTAAGACAATTATTTTTTTGCTCTCACACACACGCATGGTCCTTTTTTTACATATTTCTCTGGATTAATTCAAGTGTCACAAATTATCCTTCATTTGGGTACTTTAAATAATCCTCAAAGTAAACCTAAAACTTGTCTCTCTTCTTGCTACCAACCAAACCAAAATTCCACTATCTTCTCTCCTGGTTTTACACTTGATCGATCTTATGATTATTTTTCTCTCCCTACATGGAAGTCCCTTGGCCCAAATCCTTTACAGCATTGTCTATATATAAGAACTAAAATCCTTTTGCATAGTGGACAATGAATAAAATTAAAAAAAAAAAATCAATAGACTTCCTTCCACTCTAAGGAATAGCCTTTTTTTCCCACAAAAAGTAACCCCAAAAAATAACCAAGTTCATTTCCTTATTCACCAAAAAGACTTAAATAACTAGGTCATTATTGGAATTTGTGGTAATTTCCCAACAAACTCTACATTGACTCACATTTCATTAAGTGGTGTTCTTTCCTTTTGGGGTAATTCCACCTTAAACAAAAGCAATCTTTCCTTGAACCTACAAAAGCTAACTTGTACCAATATATAATCTTCTCTCACACTCCATTAGGACCCACCAATATAATCATGGTACCAAACTTATCATCCATCTTAATTCACATAAAAAAAATACCTGATCACTAAAACAACCAAGCTTTGATATCACTTATTAGTTCACAATCTAGTATTATGTGAATTGAGAAAATCAATTCAAAATCTTAACCAATTTCCAAAAATATTATCACCAAACTTACTAAGCTAAGATATCAATCATACAAGGACACAAAATTTTATGTAGAAAACCATTTCTTCTTTAAAGAAAAACCATTTCTTCTTTAAAGAAAAACCACAAAAAATTAGTCAATTTGGAGTTCGGAAAGGCCAACTTCTAAGACATATAACTCTCTCATCCAGACTCCAAATGCTACAAGACTAGAAGCTTTAGAAACTACAATATAAGATCTTTCCAATCGCGTCAAAATTAGTCAATTTGGAGTTCGGAAAGGCCTCCAACCAAGCGCTCAAAGTTCAAGGTTGAGCAATAGCAAAACCGTTAAAATCTAGAAAGCACGGATGCGGCTGGGAGGGTGCCGCACCCGAGTCTGACGCGGTTGACCGCGCTTCGGTGTTGCGTCTGAGTTTTTTTTTTTTTTTTTCCTCAGGTTCACGTCGACTCGGCTCGATTTGCGCTGACGCGGCTCGATTCACGCAGAACTGGGCTGATTCGGCTAGAATCAGGCCATATCGGGTCATATGGGCCGGCGACCAATACGGCCAAAATAGGCCGAAATCGGCTTTGAAACTCACCGAAGCAGCCGAAATTTTGACCTCAAATGTGTTTCTTGCCTTCTTCTTTCTTTATTTTGTGAATCAAGTATATTAATGTGTTTTTTAAGAATATTTTAATAGTAAAAATATATAGAAAATATAAATAAAAATATTTTTAATAATTTTTTAATCGCCAAGTCCCGTCACACTCGCACCCTACTTTTTCAAAAATTGCCGAGTCCCGCATCCGCACCAGCACCCGAGTCCCAAAACGCACCCGTGCTTCATAGACTTAAAAAATATATATAATTATGGCAAATGACCGTTGTCAATGCACTAAGTTGACGTCCTTTCGGCTCAACTTTGATTTTTCGTGATTTTCATCCCAATCAAATATCTGTCTTAGGGCTCAAATTAAAATTGGTATCGACAATAACGATAAGATATTGTAACTTTTGAAAAGAAACTCTTCATATATCCATGTTGATACCACTTGAAGCCTTGTGAGTTTAGATAGCTTTTTCTAAAAGTTATTCACCAATTATGTAATAATAACTACTCTAGAAGTTTATGACACTTACCAAGAGACGTTATTTTAAGGAAAATGTTTCCTCTCTCTCTCTCTCTCAAACGCCACCATTCATACTTTTTTATTTAGGGTCATACTAACAAGTGTCCTTAGAGCATTAGTTAATAATCCAATTAGAGAAAGTTTTTATGAGAAAAGAAAAAAAATCAATTAATGTTTTGACAACTTTTTTATTCCCTATAAAAGTGATGTTTAAACTTTCCTAAAATGAATTGTTAATCAATGTCCTAAAGGCATTTGTTAGCATTTCCTTTATTTAAATAAAACTTTGCTTAGGGAAATGTTGTAAAATAGTTTCAATGATAACTGCCACTTGTAGTGATATATTTCAATATTTTCTATCTCACTAGCTTCAAATTAATTGTCATTACCGGAATTTTCAACAAACATTTTTTTATACGTGTTCTTCTCCACAAGCATAAGTTTTTGAATAGTAATTTCAATATATAACTTTTTCAATATGTTGTCTTTTAGTTAAGGAATAGTATGATAATTTGAACTCTATATACGATATGTATCTTTCCTTTTGAACTAATATATTCTTTTAAAACATTTAAAATAGGAACCTCGACAGAAGATATTGTGGCTTTTGGATCATACATTTTTACATGTTCACTTAAAAGTTACTGCACTCTTACAAATATACATGGCTTTTGAAAAAAAAATCACATATTCACTTAAAAACTATTAATGAAACCCAACGACCCTAACTAGAAGGCATTACTTAAACAAAAAGCAACTTGGTAAATAAAATGCTCATACTACTAAAAGTCAGGCTTCTTAATCAACACGTATTCAACAAAAATATTTTAATAATAAATCAATTTATTGATTAATTTCTTTATTTAAAATATTTCTAATCATTCAAATGTATATAGGACATAAATCTTTAAGTACAACTTATTGTTATAAATTTATCTTCAAAACAACATAGTTTCTAAACTAGTAAAAAAAATCGTTGGCTATGAAATGTATGAGAAAACTTATAGTGTATGACCTCTACCTTTTTCCATACTTCTTCACTTCAAATCTCTCCTCATCACCCATTGAAACTTGATAATACACAGCGCCCATTTTCTATTTGCTTTGAAAATAAGATTGAAGAATTTAATAAATTAAGAGGAGTGGAACCTTCAAAGCACTATTGGTGCGTTCCTAAAGGTTTCTAATAGGGATATTTTGGGCAAAAGTAAGTTGCCTCAAAAGCAGAAAGCTTGGAAAGCAAACAACCTCTGTGAGACCGTCAACTTCACAAGAAGGTGACGGAGGAAACACATCTTTAGTAAACTGACGACACTATCGACTAATGATGCCACCATAAACCGATGGGTGACCATAAGGCCAATGGGGTGGGAAAGCTAACGAGTCCTGTGTGCCCTTGCTTGGTCCTCATGAATACTCATATATGGAAATACCTTGTACATCACGCACAAAGACCTTATCACATACGTATCTTCCCTATATAAAAAGACACCCTAGGATCTCGAAAACCCTAATACCAAATCTTCTCTACAAGGAAAGATCTCTACTTTCAAGGGATCTTGGCTCACTACTCGCTACTATATAAGCACCAGACCTTCTCTTTCCTCAAGTACGCAAAAAATCTCTAACTCTCTCACTATAGAGTTCTTAGAGATTTCTCATTCACTAACTTGACCTTTGAACGATTCTTGGCCGGTATCACACCGGTGCCTTCTGTTTGGTGTGATTTGGGGCCTATAACTCACTGATGATTTTAGTACATCATCAATTGGCACCGTCTGTGGGGAAGGATGACTGTGATTGGCCATACCACCGCCTCTGAGACAAAAGATTTGCATGGTCCAAACACGTTCGATGGCTACCATCAACCAGGAAACAGAGAATCCGTCCAATGCCTTGGAAAGATAGGTACAAACCTTGGCTGTAGCGGTAGAGCGACTTACCTAGCGCAATTATGAGTTGGAGCAACAGCTAAACCAAAAGAACAAGCGATGCCAAGAAGGCCAATGCGACGAGCAGGACGTCGATGAGCAAAATGGTAGTCACCTACCAACAGGGGGCGGATAGGAGAGGGAAGACCAGAAAGAAAGTAACATCCCCAGCAGAAGGGATGGTCTAGAGGATACTACCCACCCCTCCGAAATGGAAGTTAGTGCAATGCGCATATAGGCAATCAACACAAGTTTGTCTTCATATGAGTAGCTGGCAAAAGATGCAAATCTATTTTCTGGTTTTTTCTCAAAATTGCTCTACTCTCGTATGAAGAGAGATTGTCAATTAATTTTCCAAATTTTGTTGTGTGAATGGAGGATGTTCCACCATCTCTTTATCCTATCCTTCATGCCGGTAAGGCTAACTTGGTTTAAATAATATTGGAAGTCTTGTTTCTCAAAAAAAAGTAAGCAATCTTATTTAAAATAGTTTGAATCTATAGCCTTATAATGACTTTAATATATATTTTACATAATTTATAATAATCTCATTAGTTATATGGTATAAAGGAAAATATTGTAGTACTCACAGTCACAGTTACGTGATGACTATGGTCTATGACTATACGACTGTCATTTTATTGCTTTCCTTTTGTTCATTAAGCATTATTTTAAATATTTGACCACTTGTTTCAGTTTTACTAAACATATTTTTTATGTTCTTCTATATGATCTAATTAATTTCTAACTTGTGTTTCATATTTTTAGTGTGCTATTCTTTTAGATACAACTGGAGGAAACTCTCGGCCAATCCAAGATCAAACTTGTTATATGGAAATTTTCGAATGTCATATATGTTTTAAATTGTGTGTGTGTGTTTTTTAAATTTTCGTAATAAATATTATAAGACTCGATTTTTAACTATTGTGTTTGGGTCTTAAAAGCTATGTTAATCGGGGCATTCAGAACCTAATACTAATATCTTTAGGAGTTGAATTTCATATTAGATTATATTTATATTTCTCTTTTTTGTTATTCTATATATTATGTGGGCTGTGATGTTAGATACTAATAAGAAAGATATCAATCTTTTTTCCCCTCAAACTAACATTGTATGCTTAAATGAGTTTTGGGATTTGTATAAAATTATCTTTTAAATGTGGTCTTTTAAACTTACATTGCATTGTCACTATTAGGAAAAAACAAAATACAAGATTGATGGTTAAGTCAATGGTTGGTCTTTTAGACTAAGGTTCTACGTAAAGAGATATTGATTTTTTAAAGTTACTAAAAACAAATATAGCTCTCTCTACAATTACACACTAATTCACATTTTCAAGACATTTTTGCCTTACCCTTTTAGCTTATAAACCATAAGGGCAATTCTTAACTAATTAGGTAATAACTAGATATAGGTGACCAATCACACCTAGAAAACATAATAATTGGTGATGAGTCTAAAATAGGAAGATAATGAATATATACTTAGATCCACATCACCCTAGTGTTGGACACAAACGGCACACTTGGACTATGTGTCCTCCCTCTCTTTCAATTTGACCCACCATTAAACCTACTATTGTCCTCTACCATTTTCTTGATCTAACCTAGCCAAGACCCAACTTCTTTCTGTCAATCTGATTGGCAACAGTTCTAAGGAATCACGGAGGCATTGTGCCACGGCAGGGATTCTCTTTATGTTTATTACTTGATCTCAAACATGACCAGAACATGGGGTTTTTGGGTTGAGATGAAATGTGCCAAGATGAAGTTGGGTTGATGTGAAATGGGTTTTCAGGGTTGAGGAGAAATGCTACTGCAATTTTTCATTGAATTTAGTTTGAATTTCTATTGATTTTTGGTCAATTTTATGTTTAGATCATTCTTGCTTTATGGTGAAGAGAATAGGCAACTGAGAATGATTGGAGTTGAGATGGGAGAGCTGATGAGATGGGAGATCTGAGGCAAAATGAACGAGGAGGGAGAATAAAAGGAGAGGAGTTCAATTTGTTATTTTGGTAGCAATTTATTTGGTCCTTATCATTTTACAATTACAATCAATTTAGTCTTTATTGTAAACTTACAAACGGAAAATGTTTATGTGGAAAATAGATTACACAGTTGACACATATGATATTAAAAAGATTAACTTGGCCTCCGTTTGGATACTAATGAAAAATGAAAATTATTTCACTATTCAGCTTATTTTTTCTACTATTCATGGCCCCACTGCACTATTTCAGTTAACTTTTACTTTTATCTACTGTACTTTTAACAATAAGTTTTTAGTTTCAGCAAAATAAATAGTATCTAAAATAGACCCTTAATTGTGCAATTCATTTGACATATCGGCAATTTTTTTGTTAGTGAATTGGGTAAACAATGAATTATCTGCAAGTTGAAAATAACGGATCAAATTGACTATTATCAACTATATTGATAATCTCAAAATATAAGAACAAAAATTGTATTTTCACCTAAATTTTAATTTTAATTATAATTATTTTGAAGAAACCCACTTAAAAAAAAAAATAATTCGAAAATTGCTCGGCTTTTTATAAAAATAACTTTAGTGCAATATTAAAATGTATCTAAAGAATGTCCTTAATTAATTATATTATATATTTGATGTTGGATTTAGGTGCAGTAGAATTAGAATATCTCAGTACAGAGTACTGTACAGGTAGCATCTCCATATACTACTGATATACTTAAGTTTACTGTTGGAATGCCCTTATCTCTCGTACGAGAAATCCGCATTCTATGGTCAATCTGACGGGACGTACCATTTTGATTTTTGACCAAAAAAGATATAATATATTACAATAAAATAATATAAAAATGAAAAGAAAAGAAGTGAAGTGGGACCCAATCTGGGGTATGGGCCCTCACAACCGTGCAATACCTCACGTGTACTGCTGTCACATATGTCGGCTACAGTGACATGCCCAAAACACACAGTCCCATCACTTCCGTCAATATCACAGAGAGAGAGAGAGGTCGTCCTTCTTTTTCACTCCTCATTTCACTCACTAGCCCACCACCACGTAGACATGCCACGTGGCGTCCTTTAGATGAGGAAGGACTGGGACCTCCAAGAAGGTTAATCGCACGAACTTGGTGTTGTGTCCCCATCATCAATGCCCCTCTCTCGGCTTGGCTTTTCCTCATTCTAATAAATCATTTCTTTTACTCTAAAGATCACGGACACTGGTTGTGGTGTAGGGTTCCACTCCCACCCTCCATGCCCTTTTTTATTTTTTTTTCTCTCTTTTTCAAAAATTAAAGAAAATGCTAAACCTTCCCATTATTTTACCAACTATTGAGTAGTTATTGGGAATAAAAAAACATGTTAGCCACGAGCTCAAACAAAAACAAGTAAGAATTTGTTATATCAATAGTTTATACTTATAGTATTATTGAAAAAAAAATTACTAAACATTTTGACTTGAAAATCCCAAAAATTTGGGTTCAACAAAAGTATAATAATGCTAAGTCCACAATAAATTCTAGATAAAAAGCTAATACTGGTTTTAAATTAGGTCTACTACTACTAACATAATTTTTTTAACCATTAATAACCGCTAGCCACTTAAATATGTTGTGGACATAGCATTTTTTACAAAAATAATATTGCTTCCCAAACATAATCCTTAACCCCTTAAACAAAAAAATAATAATAAAATAAAAGTCCAAAAATAGTCCAAACAAAAACAATTGAAAAAGAAAATGTTTAACAAAAAAAACCCATTAAAAAACAAAAAATAAAAAATCCTAATTATTCAGATTCGTAACTCGTTCAACTCATTCCATAAAACATAATCTCTAATCTCATTTTACTAAAAAAAAGTATTAGGAGAGATACTGTGATTGTGAATTCTCCTTGATGACTTAGCTCACAATCGCAGCAACTATCATTCGTCTCTCTCTCTCTCTCTCTCTCTCTCTCTCTCTCTCTCTCTCTCTCTCGTTTATATCATTATTTTAGATTTTTCTCACTTTATTACTCTCATTTCAATATTTTCAATTCTCACTTTATCTCTCATCAGTCTCTTTTTGCTTTTTAATTTTATTGGTAGAAGGAAATTGTAAAAATTCATGTATTTTTTTTTTATTATGTCAATATATTCAAGTTCTCTTTTTATTAAATTTTATATAATTTATGTTTCTTAATGGCTACTCTAGAAACAGATCCTTGGGCCACCGCTGAGTTCATGTTAAAACAAGTTTGAGCTTGTTCACGAGTTATTTAATTAACTTATTCTTTTCCTTTACTAAGTAAAACCATAAATATCCTTCTCCAAAAAAAAAAAAAAAAAAGTAAAACCATAATATATATATATATATATTTACCTTTTTACAAATCTATGAAATTTTCCCATGAATGGATTGTTTCTTAATTTGATTTCAAATGGACATATTTACAAACTTGCATAATCCAATTTTAAGTCTATATAAGTACTTTCTATAGAAAAAAAAAAGTTTATTAAAGTAAATTTTAGACAAGTGTGTGTATTAAATCAAGCCTCATGTTCACAAACTATTTATGAACACATTACTATGTTTGAATTTAGTTTGTTTAATATTCAAACATAAAATTAGATTTGAGCTTGGCTTGTTTGCCAAACAAACGAATATAAACAAATGTTTTGCTGAGTTGAGCTCAAGAACAATTTGGTTCACTTGCAGAATTTAAAATATATATATATATATATATATATCCACAATTGTCATGTACTAAATTGTTATAAGTTGTTATTAGTAGATTAAAAAAAAAAGTAACATTAGTAATCGATTTAGATGAGACCAATAAAAATGTGTCAACTTAACTATAGTGAAAATTGTTATGTTTGGAATTATTAACAATGTGTCAAGTTATTATTAGTAAATAAAAAAAATTATTTAGTGGTAAGTATTAAATATTGTTGTGTTTGAAAATATCAATGTGACAAATTCTTACTCTCAAATAAAAAAATTAAGTGATAAATCTAAATGAGAACCGGTTAAAAAAAATACCTAATTATTATAAAAGAGTAATTTTTCGTTCACCAAATTTAAGTGATAAATCTAGATGGTAGATCGTTATTAATTTTAATTTAACCTCAACACTAATATCACATTTTTACCCACAATAATAACTAACTGCCTAAAATATATCATGAAATTATTCTATATAGCATTTCTTGTTACAAAGAATATTAGAAAAAATTAAACTTAGTAGTTAAATTTGACAGCACTCACGTCAACTATAGTAAAACTAATGTGAATGCGCTTAGACGTTGGAGGTGTATTAGTCCCACTCACTTGTACATTTAATGGTTGGATTAGACTTTTTTGGTATGTACGGTCACTGCTCCATTTCGAATCATACTAGAATATTTTAACAATAACCTTAATACCACATATTTTTATATATATTTTATCACAAATATTTTATGTGGTAGGCTATAATTAGACGCGGTTGCCATATCTGCCGCTCACAATCAACCAAAGATTTATTTCGCCAAAGCCTTTTAGCACCAGAACCACTCTTTTCTTTATAACAATCAGAACCCGTCATGTCACTTCGAAGTGACTGTAGTGTTGATAGAACCAGATTATAAAGAAAAAAAATAATTGGAGATTTTGCGTAGTCCCAGTTACTTTTTTTGGATTACAGCTAAGGGTGACAGATAACCCTCCAAAACGAATCCGAAGAACTAGCATGTGATGTGTAATTCAAGAGAGACAATTAATCACGTTTCGGTCTGTTCAAAATTCGTTTATTTTATTAAAATTAAAATTTTTTTATTAAAAATATTATAAATAAAAATAAAAATTAGTTAAAATAGTATAATAAGATCTGTAAATAATACTAAAAAGTGCAGTAGGATCATAAATAGTAGTAAAAATAAGTTAAATAGTAAAATAAATTGACAAATTTCATCATGCCAAACGCACACTTAATTTCATAAATTTTTAACTTTTTTGATTGTAAGTGTCAACATTTTCTATCCTGTGCAACTCTCTACTTTATGTTGGTCACTCATAATTGCATAAGTTAACAAGTCTTGAAATTAAGTGTGAGAATAATTATGTTCATATGATATATGACATAAGAAGAATGATAAAGTACACAATATATTTCATAATTGTTAAGTTTTTTTTTTTTTTTTTGGTAATTTGATAATTGTGGGTAATAGGGGATTTGAATCCAAATATTAGAAACATCAAGAGGTAGCAATTGAGATATAGGGCTCTTTAACTTGCATTTATAAAGTTCTACCATGGTTATTAATTTTGATTTAGGTCTTTACCAATATCACTTTATTGGTTATCATTTACAACTCATCACCTTGTAAAAAATTTTGTGAAAAAAAAAACCTGTGACATACTTAATATGATAAATAAAGTTTAGAGATATAAAAAATTTAACAAAGTGCTAATGTGGCTGATTATTAGTAGTAAGTAAAAAAGTGATATATATATAAGTGAGCCTAAATGATAGCTAGCTAATGCTTGCCAACTCAACATATATATATATATATATATATATATATATGAAATAAATGATTTTGTACTCTTTAAGTTTTGGAAAACCAGTCAAGCTGCTATTAGTTCGTACACGAGTCCATGGTGAACGTGTCAATGGCATATACAAATGATTTTGTACTCAAGTTTTGGAAAGCCAGTGAAGTTGCTATTAATTCGTACATGAATGAGTCCATGGTGAAGGTGTCAATGGCGCTATGCATGTAAACACTAAACGGTAAACAGTGAGGGGACCAACCAGTCGAACCGTTTCTGTTCGCCACCTGTCTTATTTAAGCGACGTACTGGTGAATTAAAGATCGAAGGCTTGGTGTCATAAACTCATAACAACTTGAAAGCTATGTTTCATTCAATTTATTTGACTCCTAATTAAGTTTCCTTTGAGTTCATATTCATGAAAACGGAAACGAAAACTTTTGCTTGCATAATTGTACGGATTGACACTATTCGTTGTCGTATTTTATAAAAAAAAATTATCCGTTGTCCTATGACATTTCACATCACCTTTATATTCTGTATATATATCTTAAGTCAGTCCAACTCATTAAATGATTCTGTCCAAAAATAACTTGTTCAAGGGGTATGTTTAGTTAAGACTTTAAGAATAGGTCAAAATTGAAGTGATGAAAGATATGAAAATAATAGAATAATAAGATGAAAGAAAATGTTCGTTTTGTTAGAGAAAATAGAAAATAAATATATTTTTCATTGGCTTGGTTGGAAAAAAGAAAGGCAATAAATTTTAATTATTATAATATTATTACATAGGAAATAATCATTTTATTATATAATAAACATATAAATTATAAAATTAGTAAATATGATATCTTATAAAAATACATATTACATTTATTATTTTATTTTATTTTCTCAATTTATCTATTTTATATAAGTAAAAAAAAAAAAAAAAAATTGACTAACTAAATTTGTTAAAATCGCACCTAATAAACAAATTAAAAAGATGGGCAAAGTTGTAAATGTGCATTTCTTTTTCTTAACGGGGGAGCTTTCTCCAATGTTTTCTCTCCGTTTAATAAACAAATTAATAGATGGGGCAAAATTGTAAATTTGCACTCTTTTCTCCAATATTAAGTGAGTGTTTGGATAGGAATTATATTGCGTCACGTTTGTGTTTTGCTTTTCTTTTCTTTTTTCTTTTTTTTTTCATGCGTTTTCAGCTTTAAGAGACAATTATCACTGTTCATGCACTGTAGCAGTACTATTCACGCACTGTTCATGAGACCCACAGCCACTTTATTCAGAAAAAAATATTAAAAATGGGTCTCACTGCACTATTCATACATTTAAAAATTATTTTGCTACAATATTTTCAATTTTCAGTTTCAGCAAAAATAAGTTGTATTCAAACGAATCCTAACTCTCCGTTTTTGAAGGTGGGGGAAAAATTTGGTCTACAAAGAAAATAGTCAAAATACCCTCCCCCACCTCTTTCTTTTTGTTGAGTATTCTTTTTTAGCAAACAGAGGAAAATGGTAATCACCCAAACCATTCTCTCCTCATTTTTTCACCCTCTCCTTTCTCACTCCAATCAAATAGATTCTTAAAAAAAATGCAAACTCCATCTATCTACACAATGAAAATAATTGTAAATGTCGTACACTATGATTTTATGTAATAAAATGAGTTATTATTGTAGTTTTATGATATATATATATATATATATATAAAGGATGATTAAATTATCTAATTTAGCAATTGCAGCTTGGGGTTGATAGAATATATTTTATTACTTTTTAGTGGTTTTAAGAAAAAATAAGTTAGTGAGTTTGGCTATAGTTTTTTTTCTGGTTTTTTTTATTTTTTTTTCTCAATTTTATTTCAAATAATCTAAATTCCCTTTTTTTCGAAATAAGCTATTTTGTAGTTTTTTGTCTCACACTATGCAAATAAGGTACTAGAAATAAATTGTTCCCATACAAACAAAACCAAAATATGTGAACAAATAACTTTAGGTATGAGACTTCTCAAAGATTTCAAGCTTGAAGATGCTATTGAGATAAGAACCCTAAAAACACCATTGCCGTTTAATCTGGTGGATGTGAAGAATTTTGTCCAAAAGTTTTTGTAAGCTAGGTTAAAATCTTGGACTTATCCAAGTCAATGACCGGTCATTGTGAAATGTGAAGCAACTAGATCTTTGTTGCAAAAAGGCCCACCACAATCTTCTATAGAAGATTAACAATTGAAGATTATTTGGCCCAAATACTATTTCTCCGTTCTTCAATATTTGGAAATTTAGCTCTCTCCGTTTTGTTCATAATTAGTTTTTTTTCTTCTTCTTTTACAATAGGGAACTTTGTCCTCCTTCTTCTTTGGCTATTGAACATGTGTCGAACTGGGTACTTTTATGTATTTAGTTTTTTTATTATCTAGGGCAAATTTCTTTTTAAAATTTTCAGATTCTAGGATTATACATCATGTATTGTTGCCTTGGCAGTTTCAAAAGTTGATATACCAGTGGGTCGTTAATGGTGACTTTTATAGCATGAACTTTATCTTGAAGTTGCAGCTAAGAGACCAAAAGAAAGAAATGCGTACTGCATTGCTTTCAAGACAATTTTTCAAAACAACACTGCTCTCTTTTCCTCTCTTTATGTTGCTGATCCTACGACTTCATTGTTCTTCTAAGCACATATAATAATAAAAAATGGTTTGCACCATTCATTTTCTTTAAATGTTATATTGCTTAAGAAGCCTGATATTGTGAAACAATTAGACCCTTAAGTGTGCTTGGGTTCCCAAGAGTTTTGTAGTATAATTGGTTTTGGCACATTCTGATATTTCTAATTGAAATATCGTAGTTCAAATCATCATTCTCCTTTCCTAACTATCAACTTACAAAAAATATCAGGTTTTAATCCTCCTTTCTCATTGTTACCAACTTACCTTCAAATACCATTGTAATTATCAAATTCTTATATATCAATAAATCTCATGTAATTTTAGGCTTATCATATTACATTTTTTATATGTTAATATATACATTTCAACTTGTAAATTATAACAATATAGTAGTAAAAATTTAATTATTTAGACTATCATCCCAACCTCACCACTTCATCCTATCATATAATTAGTAGTGTACGGCAAGCTGTATCTTTTTTTTTAATTATAGTTTCACACTCCAATATTCATATTCCGTACATATCACTCACAACAAAGCATGGAAATCAAGTGTACATATTTTTTAACTGATGTCCAAACTTAGCTAGGAAATGGGCACAGAGAGTGAAACAATCTTGGTAAATAAAAAATTATTGGGTAGGGCAGGAAATATAACAGGTAATTTCATAAATATTTTTTTATTAAAAAAAAATAGGTGTGCTTTCTAATGGTCATGGGACCTAGAAAGATTTTTCTTGAGATTACGATACCTACTAAGGCGGGTTCACAAGCGAAAGAATTATTAAGTGTAAGTTAGGCCCATGTAATATTGTGATTGATGTGATATACTGATTATAACTTCTGAAAGCTCCATGCGAACTAGATAATGAAAAATACAAAATGACCATGGGATATGGTACAAGTGCTCCCCAGTTTTTTTTTTTTTTTTTGACCCAGACTGTTGTCTCAAAAGGAAAAGTTTTTTTTATTTGATCACAGAGAGAGAGAGAGAGAGAGAGAGAGAGAGAACTTGAATTCTACCCTTTTTTTGGGGGTGCTTTTTAGCAAAAGAATTACATATATTGGGCTCAACTAAGTCTATCACCTATATTTTTGTTTCAGTAGAGGTGTCTAGCTTTCCAGAGTTCAAAAGTATCAGAGGCCCAATAATTCGATAGTTCAAATTTCTGGTCTTTTCCTATGCTATATTGCCAACCAAGCAGGTGCAAGCCTTGCTAAGAGGAATTAGGGAAGACAGATGAAACAGAAAGCACTTATCCTCTGCAATGAGAATCTTAAAATTTTAATATTATGATCAATTATTTGTTTGGGTACCACTAGATATGATCAAGTTTAATTGAAATCAAAGAAAGTAATGGTGGAACTGATTTTGTTTGTAAAGATAGATGAGGAAGCAGCAAGCGTGTTGTTTTAAGACAACCAAATGTCCAGCAGCTAAGTAAACAAGCCAAACCGAGTATGAAAAGTTTAGAAATGTCCATTTAATTGTGTTTCTAACGCGAGTTGATTTCGAGCTCATTGCTGCAATCTCTTTTACTTCATTTCCTAATCCATCTCTGTATAGAAGCATCATTGGAGTCCTTCAATATTACCAAATTGATTACATGTTCAAGATGTATTCATATTTTTTGTCAAGAGAGCTCGAACTTGCTTATGAGTCATGTAAGGATGTATTTTGCTCCACAGCCCAAATGGTTTGGACAATGGCCCAATGAGCTCAAAACAATGAATTTGTTAGAGAATGGGTCTAATATTGAACGTTCAATGAGTTAGGATGATACTAATCACAATAGGCTAGTTAACATTGGAATGAACAAGATAAACAGTTTGAACAAGAAAAGTTCTCCTCGGTCAAGTTCGAGGAAGGTCTATTTTTATATATTTATCTTAGACTTATACAAAAATTACAATTCCTGGTTACACAATGATCTTTCTCTGTTTTTTTTTATGATCCCTCCTATAAGGGAGTTCATCCCCTTTATATTTTCCTTCTCTCTATTATCTCAGCCCTCCACGTGTATAGATCAGATTGCTAGTCTTGATATTTGTCCCATCAGCACCTTCCTGAAATTTTTGTGGGTAGCTGTAAGGTTAAAAGTTACTATTAAGATATCACTTTCACATTAATGCAGCCAGGAGGTTAGATGTAGAGTATTCAATACATTGGTAATAGCTTTCTACCTAGATATTTATCAATTTTCTATTGACTCATCCCTCTCTAAAACTTATCCTTCCTAGCACAGTTGCCTACTTCCTAGTTCTTGATGGGTGGTTGTACATTAGGTCTCCACTCTGTCAGCCAAAGAGGGATTGCTCCCTGGCCCAACAATTTATTTGCCTTTGCTAGTACTTATCTGTCCTCGAGCTATTTGACGTCCTCGGACGCGACTCACAGCCTAATATCTATATTAATTTGGGGCTCTCATCCCTACAAGTTACTTGATTAATTAATTCTTTTCCCATATATAGTAAATACAACTATAATTTTTCCACATTTACAAATATATGCTAATAAGTAAATAACTAGAATGTAGTTGCTTCTAAAATAATGTAGTTGAAATTATATTATTTGAATTAATTTGATAGAATAATTTTTATTTATGAACTTATAAGAATTAGATTCACCAACTTGTATTGCTAAAAAATTACATATAATTTTACTACAAAATGAATTTTTTATACAATCGATTAATTACAAATAATAATTTAATATCTTTTAAGTTTATTAATAAACTTACGTAATCCAATCTCCACTCTATATAAGATTATAAGTATATTTTAAATATTTATACATATTTACAATATATACACACACTTTAATTGAGCCTCAAAATCGCGAGCTTATTTACAAGCACGTAATATGTTTGAGCTCAACTTCTTTAATAATCAAACGCAAACTTAGGCTGAAACTTGGGGTTTCTAAAAAAAAGAATGTAAACAAGTCAAATCTGAAATAAACAATTTAATTCATTTACACTCATCGATGAGAATCTGTCCATATATGTCAAGTGGTATTTATTACACACTTGTGGCACACATTTTACATGCAAAAATTGCACTTTTGCACGTGTAAAAATATGTGCAAAAAGGTGTGTGAAACTAGATATTTTCCATATATGCCACCCAGCTGGGGCATGCAGAATATAATATTTGAAGGTGTACTGTATAGTGACTTCATTAAAATAGCCCAATAACACAAGGTAAAATAATGTAACCCAGCAACTGAACTGGGCTTTGCAAAGGACTTTTCTTTCTCTAGGCCGACCACTCCTAGAAGGATTTGTTTTTAGACCTTTGAGCTGTCTTTATTTTGTTTATCTTATTTGGAAATTAGTCTCGAGTCTTGACTTATTACCCAAAAAAGAAAAAGTGCTAATGAAATGGATTGACAGACATTGAGAATCAGAACCAGGCACCTTTAGTTTCTTTGCAGTTTACTTGGCGTGATTGTTGGAAACTCGAATCTGTTTTTCGACTCTTTCTTCTAGTTGGCAGGGTATGCAAATTTGATGTTTCTTTTAGTTAGGAACGAATCAAAAGATTTTGATTGATTTTGAACTGTCCTATGCTCATTGACTGAAAGAAGGGCCACGTTGCATTGGCACAGTGCCAGCTGAGGATGTAGACATCTAGCGAAACCCAGTCATACATTAATAAGAATTCGATGAATTACATATTCTCTTCAATGCTACTAAAACAACAGAAGTACACATGAAGCCCACACACCTAACGGGTAAAAAGAATTGACAGTACAAAGAATCATCACAAAAATAAAAACTCAGAAAACATATCAAGCATATATGCACATCAGAGGCCTGCGGAAACTAATCCATGCAATGTGACAATGCCAATTACTATATTTTGATTATCTATGACAGGCAAAAATTGCACAGGGGATGGTGGCGCTTCCATCTTCTTCATGGCATCCACTGCCATCGCATCTGGACTGATGGTTCTTGGCTTCCTGATATATAACCAAAAAGGTTTGTTAGCAATTTGTAGTTTGTCTTTATCACTCTCCATCTCAGTCTTCCTAGATGTGTGTTTGTGTGTGAGAGAGATAATGTATCTTCTCCCAAAGAATGCTCAACCATTAGATTTTAATCAAGAGTAGTTTCCAAAAGGATTCAAATATATCTTTTTAATCTCCAATCACAATTGGCCAAATTAGACAAATTTAATGAGCAATAAGAAACATCCAAAAAATTAAGCAATATTTAAAAAAATAGCCGAGCCCTCATAACTGGTGGTTGCAATATTGACAATATATAGATATAAGAAGCTAAATTTATTTTCCTTACGTTACCTGTTGCACATTTCTCCCACTGTTAGCTTAAAAATGCCTTCTCCACTAGCCTTAAGTGTGCGCCGTAGATCACCATCAGTAAATGTACCAATCAGGTGATACTCATCATCTATGACGAGAAGGCACCCACATCCTTTACTCGTTAGCTCCACTAACTGGTCCATTATTAGATCTCCTTCCCTGCAAACTGGAAGCTCTTCTTGCTTCTTCATAACATCTTTTACCTGCACCATCATATAAGCCATACCCATCAATATGCAAGTCCAGTATTCCTTACAGGTTTAAAGCCTAAAACAATAAAATAGTAACAACTTGCACAGATTTACTAGAATATCCAAGGAAGAAATTCAAGCCAGCTTGCCATAAACACAAACAATGCAAGTATGCAACCATCTTCTACCATCAGCAGCCAGCTTCAAAACGCCCACCTCCCCACACAGGCACCATCACTACCATACCAAGCCAATGCTAACCCAAACCACCACCCATCACATTCACGTCGACAAGGTATGTGCTCTGTCTAATAGTAACTACTACCAGACAAATGTTACTCATTACTGCATATCAGATGAATATATCAACTTTCATCCTTCCAAGATTCATTTAGGCTAAGGAGGATAGAAAAGTAAGAGAAAAGAAAATGTGAGGTTTAAAAGGGGGAAAAAAAAAAGATGAAAGAAGAGATTAATATTTTCCATAACAAGTGTTTAAGAGGAAGGATATAAAAGTGGAAAGAAAACAAAGCATCTTGTATTAAATTACTCCTTGTATTGAATTGTTTTTAATGAAATGGTATCAAATGACCTATGTAACACATTTCCTCTCCTATTTTTCTCACATTTTGGGAAGATTAGAAATGGTGGACTTGACAGAATATAAGCTCTCCTTTTTTTCTTTTTCTTTTCCTTCTTTCCACATTTCTACTCTACCAAACAAAAAGAAAATACCAATCCATCATTCATTTTCTGTCTACCATTTTTTTTAAACACATTCCAGAATCCCCACCAAGGTTTTCTAACAACCGAGAATTGTCTTCAACCAAAAAAAAAAATTGCAACCAGAAAATTCAACCCAGCCTTAACAGAATTATCACAATTACCCAAATCAAAGCCAATTGATAACTCATTTCATCAAAAACAATCCAACAAAATATAATACCCGATCATTAACAACAACCACCACCAGGCCCTAATCCCAAATTTTGGGGTCATCTTTGAGGACACCCTAACATGTATCTGTAGCAGATCCATTTATAACAAAGTAACTTAAAATTTTACAATGGCATTAACCTATTGCAAGTCTGCAACCCAACCCTCCTTTTTTTACAAACTTGGGCTAAAACACACACACAAGCAGAGTTAAATACCCAATGATTAACGATTCAAAATCAGCATCATATGGGAAAAACCAATTAAATCTACGCTAAATGAATTGAATACTCATATTGTCTAAAACAATCCATAATCAAAATCAAGCTATTAAGAAATGGTGAATTTATTCATAAGGCCATGATTCTAACATTGTCAAAATCAATCCAACAAATACTAATATGCAAACATTCACGTATAAAAAAATAAAATAAAAACAAATAAATATTTGCAAAAAATTGAAAAAGTAGATTGATATGAAAACCCTAACGAACGAACTAACTAACTAACTAACCTGACCTTGAAAATGAGAGACTTGCCGATCCGGCCGGCGGGGTGATTCGCAGCGTACTCTTCCTTGGTCAAGTTCCTCGCCGCCATGAGCGCAATAGCGATCGTATCACCGAAAACCATCTGGATCGCGGTGGAAGTGACCGGAGCGAGATCGAAGGGGCACAATTCTCGCTCCAGAGGCAAATGCACGTTCATGTCACACAGGGCAGCGAGCGCATTGCCCTGAATGGAGGTGAGGGAGATCAGGTACGCGCCTTTAGCGCGAACGCAAGGGACGAGGCGGAGGAGCTCGTCGGTGTTGCCGGACTTGCTGAAGAGGACGACGACGTCGGAGGAGGAGAGAATGCCGATGTCGCCGTGGAGGGCGTCGACGGGGGAGAGGAAGGCGGAGCGGATGCTGAGGGAGACGAGGGTCTGGGAGATCTTGTTGGCGACGAAGCCGGACTTGCCGACGCCGGAGAAGAAGATGGTGCCGGAGGAGGAGAGGAGGGTGCGAGTGAAGGCTAGGGTTTGCGGGAGAGAGAGGTTTTGGAAGAAGAAGTTGAGGTGGCTTTGTTGAGATTTGAAGAGATCGAGGAGGGTAGTTTCGTCAATTTTAGAGTCTGATGAAGATGATAGATAATGTGGAAGAGAACCCATTTTTGTTTGAATGAGAACTCAGAGAGAGAGGTGGTTTTGTATTGAAATATAATAATATTTTTATGGTTATGGTTTTGGGTTTGGGTTTGGGTTTGTTTGGTTTTCGCGGTATGAGGTAGCGTCGGTGGAAGGGGTCAATTATTATATTTATATTTGTGTTGGGAGAATGGAGAGCCAGGGCATGGGTGACTCATAGCTGTGCTTTGCAGTGTGGTTTGTTCTGGCAAAGCCCATGCCAACATGCACACACACCAGAAAGGACTGTGCTTTGTGGACTGTGTTATGGGCAGTTTTTCTTTAATTTACAACCAATTATGAACCAAAATGGTTTTTTTTTTTTTTGATCCAGAAGCAAAATGGTTTTATATTTGCAATTTAACACCATTTCAGGAACAATTTTGTTAATTAGTATCTTTTCAAAACTATTTAGGAAACTAACATCTGGAGTCCAAAATACCTTAATTCATTGTAAAAATTGAGCATTAAACACTCAAGTTCTAAGCTGAGGTGGAGCAAATTATCCACATAGAACTCGAGTCGCTAACACTTGAGTTCCATAGAGTTGTAAGAAAAAATGTACAAGCTATACAAAGTAAAGAAGAAACGTACAAGCTACAAAAGAAGGAGTCAAAAAGAAGAAGAATCTGACCGAAGAAGAAGAAGAACCTCAACAACCAAACTCATTTCTCAAAAACCCAAACCCAAAAATCAAAAAAATACTCATTCCTCCAACACAAATCAAAACACAACCTCACGGTAGATTCGATCTAGGAGCATGTGTTGCTAGGTTTTGATGATGTAATTGAGCAAAGTTGATCTTCCTCTTTGTCCATGCATTGCTGGGTTTTTCTCTACTCTTCCTCTCCATTGATCTTCCTCTCCATCCATTGTTGGGTTTTTCTTTGCTTCAATTCTTTGTTGCTCTATTTGTTGTGTTTATCAAACTCGAGTCTTAAAGACTCGAGTTCCACGTGTATAATTTTTCCACCTCAGCATTGCCAGCACATGGAACTCGAGTCTCTAAAACTCAAGTTGCTACAATGAACTCAAGTCTAATAGACTTGAGATGCTAGTTTCCTAAATAGTGTAGAAACGTTGCTAACTAACAAAATTGTTAGCAAAATGATGTTATTTTGCAAAAAAAAATCTCAGCAAAATGTTTCTATTTTGAAACTATTTAGCAAAATATCTCTGTTTTTAAAACTCGATTTTAACAAAATTGAGTTACAGCTGTAACTCAATATTAACAATGTCGAGTTCTATGCATATTTTGCCACTTAATTTTTTTTTGAAAATTCAAGTGGAACTCAACATTACTAATGTCGAGTTCCACTTAAAGATATACATAGAACTCAATTTTTAGGATATCGAGTTTTACACATAACTCGATTATATTAAATTCGAGTTTAAAAAACAATGACATTTTGCTAAATAGTTTCACAACAGTAGCATTTTGCTATATAATTTGTAAATTAGGGCAAATGCCCATTTTCCCCTACAAAGCAATGCCAATATACTTTCTAAAATTGGTTGGAATGGTGTAACTCTTAGAGATAACCCATAACTCTTAGAGTTGTTGTTGGTTTTTTTTTTTTTTTTTTATTTTTTTTTTTTATTATTTGTAAGGACTCAATTTATAACGACCCCAAAATGATGTTGAGTTCGTACGTTAAAAGGCCCAAACAATAAAATTTGTAGAGCGTGAGCTTGAAAGGCTAGGCCTTGGTCATCGGACGATGGTCAGTCATGGTGTTCATACAGAACTAAACCATATTCGCTCGAGAAGTTTTTCTCCTCAATACGGCCTGGGAGGCTCTGGTTCTTGACCTTTTTTCCCAACCCCTCTTTTTGGCACATAAGCCTTTACATTATATAGTCTTTCTCGGTTGATCCAGACCCTCCATTTGTTGATCAGGCAGGTATTTATTCGAGTACCTGTCCCATCAGTCGGTTCCCCCTACTTTATGTTAGTTGCAATAACCGAAACCGCACTGTTCAGGGGTCTTTTCCCATCAATATGGCCAGGACGTTTGTGGGCGCATTTAATGTGGAGGTGACGTCTTTTCCTTGAACCACTCCCACTCCGTACCCCCATGTAGGTCCCATTCTATTCGCCTTATCTTCTGGGGACGCTTTGGAGGCCGCCTTTGACAACATGCTGCCTTTCCCCTTGAAGTCTTGGGATGCCGAGGATAGGGTCGTCCTCGGCTGCATCTCTAGGCCATTCGGTCTTTCGCCACTTATCCTCGGCAACTACACTCCTCGGCACGGGCCCTGGGTCCTAATGGGAAGTGGGCCAGGTCATAAGTCTTCTGGCCCCACAATAGCCCTTCAAAATCCTGCTGTCCGGATCCTCAGCCGAATAGGAGGGTTTTGATAACACCAGGCCTCTGTCAAAACTTGTCAATCCTTGTCACCTATCGGTTCCCGAGACTCTTCATCTGCCCGAGACACGTTCCTCGGGCCTTTAGAAGGTGAAACGTGTCCTCATTAAATGCGGGCGGCTCTGTGCTTCCCATGTTCAACGGCGCGATGGTGATCTAACGGTGGAGATTTCCTTGCCTTTATGGGCGCGAAAATTCGTGCAGTTACTTTCGATAGGAGGTATAAATGATTTTTGGAATTGATTTATCTCTTTACTTTTGCACTTAAGAGTTCTAGCACGTATACCCTGGGTTCATCCAAACTTTCATCCAAATTCAAGTCTATCTCCAGCACAAAAAGCCTGTCCGAGGCACCTTTCCTCTTTTCTGTAAGTTCTCTGCCTTCATTAACTCGTGCTTTTTCTTTTCTAGGTTTATTTTTCTCTTGTTCCTTTCCTTCTCCCGTCATCCACTGAGTTTGCTTAGTAACTCTTAGAGATGGTTAAATTGAGATTGAGAAAATTGGTTGACACTGAAGAAGTGATGGAAAAGTTCATCGCCGATTATAGGATTCCCCTCAACGTGAGTTTGAGGCATTGTAAGATGGGGGAGTGGCATCTTCTGAGAAGGACGGGTGAGGTGGTAATTCCCATTCTCGCCTTCGTAGAGGGGGGGATGAGAATCCCCATGGGACCAGTAATGAAGAGTTACCTTAGGCATTTCCGATTAGCTCCCACCCAATGCGCTGCCAATGTGTTTAGGATTCTGGATTGTGTGGATGCCTTAAACGAGAAAATGGGGCTAAGACTAACCCTTCATGACGTAAATTGGTGCTACAATCTCCAAAATTTGAAGGGCAAATCCTACTACATGAAGACGAGAGACGATAGGGTTCGGCTAATCCAGTGCCTCCCCGACTCCAACAAGGGGTTGAACAAGGACTTTCTTATCGTCTCCGGGGAATGGCATGATGGCCTTCCATGCCCGATGGTGGAGGGAGAACCAGGTGGGGTATGGAGAGTAGAAGGGTACCAATCCTTTGCGTCGTTTTAATTTGGTGCGGTTCGGTTACTAACCATGTACATGTCTTTTTTTTTTTTTTTACAGATCCAAACGCCTTTCACCGACACTTTCATCTGGTTAACCGGGTTGATTTGGAAACTGTTCTTCAAGTGGTAGTTTTTGTAAATGAAAAGGATGGTCAAGTAAGAGCCACTCACAAAATCTTAGGGTATGATCCCATTCAGAAGTCATTTGCCAACCCAAAGCACGTGATTAGCGCTAACCGTCCTCGGCTTCCAAAAATTACCGTAGTAGAACAAAGGTTTTTGATCTCCGAAGGATCTCCTATCCCAGAGGGCATCCCATTGGTGGGCTCTTCGTCGTCTCATCACGCAGCGGAGGACGAAGATAATCTGGGTATGTCCGAAGAGGGTTTTGGGGCATTTGACCAAGCCGACCCATCCGAGGATCCTTCTGGTGATCTAGGTGACCCAGATTTGTGTGAAGCGGAACTGTTGTCAGTGGGAACATCCTCTCGAGCCGAGATGGGTTTTAAGAGAAAGTCCCCGACCAGCTTATTCGACCTCATCGAGGGTCAACCGGGGAAGGGTACACAGGGAAAACCGCAATCCAGTGTTCCAACTCCCCTGTCTCAGCCTCAGCCCGTGCAGACTAGGTCTTCCTCTACTAAGTCGCAACCACAATCTCCCCGTCCTAAACTTCCTGCTCCTCCCAATCAACTCTGCCTCCTCGGCAGGAGCCCACTGACTCAAAGAGAAAGAGGAGCCCCAAGGGTAAGGAGCTCATGGATGGGGAAAAATCTCAATCCTCACAGGAGAGGGACGAAACCCCAATTGTAAGGACTCAATTTGTAACGACCCCAAAATGATGTTGGGTTCGTACGTTAAAAGGCTCAAACAATAAAATTTGTAGAGCGTGGGCTTGAAAGGATAAGCCGTGGTCATCGGACGATGGTCAGTCATGGTGTTCATACAGAACTAAACCATGTTCACTCGAGAAGTTTTTCTCCTCGATACGGCTTGGGAGGCTCTGGTTCTTGGCCTTTTTTCCCAGCCCCTCTTTTTGGCGCATAAGCCTTTACATTATATAGCCTTTCTCGGTTGATCCTGACCCCCCTCCATCTGTTGATCAGGCAGGTATCTATTTGAGTACCTGTCCCATCAGCCGGTTCCCCCTACTTTATGTTAGTTGCAATAACCGAAACCGCACTGTTCAGGGGTCTTTTCCCATCAATATGGCCAGGACGTTTGTGGGCGCATTTAATGCGGAGGTGACGTCTTTTCCTTGAACCACTCCCACTCCATACCCCCATGTAGGTCCCATTCTACTTGCCTTATCTTCTGGGGGCGCTTTGGAGGCCGCCTTTGACGACATGCTGCCCTTCCCCTTGAAGTCTTGGGATGCCGAGGACAGGGTCGTCCTTGGCTGCATCTCTAGGCCATTCGGTCTTTCGCCACTTGTCCTCAGCAACTACACTCCTCGGCACGGACCCTGGGTCCTAATGGGAAGTGGGCCGAGTCATAAGTCTTCTGGCCCCACATTATTATTATTATTATAAAGAAAGATAACCCATAACTTGCTATTGGATTACATGTGCCAATTTTCAATTTTCATACCCATCAATATTATTTACTATTTAATCCATAAACTCATCTTTTATGTATTATTTTAAACTACAAAAAACTTGAATTTAAATAATTAATCGATGATATAATTATTGATTTTTGATTATCTTGAAAGTTTGCAAGTATGAAGAATATACGAAAATAGTGTAATCCAACAGTAAATTTGTCAAATTTCACATCCAATTAAAAAGAAAAAATATTGGGTGATGTAACATTGCTTAAAACTCATCTTTTATGTATTATTTTAAACTACAAAAAACTTGAATTTAAATAATTAATCGATGATATAATTATTGATTTTTGATTATCTTGAAATTTTGCAAGCATGAAGAATATACAAAAATAGTGTAATCCAACAGTAAATTTGTCAAATTTCACATCCAATTAAAAATATATATTGGGTGATGTAACATTAAGCAATGTTACATCAAGTGTAATTTAAACCCAACTCTTTTAACATATATTAATATTTTAATAAATATTTTTTTACAAACTTTGTTGTAGCTTAAGATTACAATTTTCATAACTACATATTTTTAAAATCTAGCCTCTGAATTGCATGTTTCTTTATGCTCTTAACACATATGTCAAATTTTGTGTTAATAAGATGTTAGTTCCTATATAATTCATAAACTTCTTTTTAATGCATAATTTTAAATTACAAAAACTTGCAATTTAAACAATTGATTGATAACATAGTTATTGATCTTCAATCTTTTGGAAATTTTGCCAGCATAGAGGATATAAAAAGAAAATGTAATCCAAATGTGGAATTTTCAAAATTTATATCTAATAAAAAGATATTGATTGAAGTTGTAGCCTTGAGTTACAACAAAGTTTTAGACTTTTTTTTTTTTTTAATAAAAGTAATAAACATAATTGTTGACTTGTGTAGATGATCAACAAAAGTAATAAACACAATCTAAACAAATTGATACCTTTGATCGTGTAGATGATCATTATTTTTCACATGGCTTACTATTATTGACTTGTGTTTCTAAGCAATTTGCCCACATGGCAGACTTGAAGCAAAAATTGTGTCAATTGTTGTGGCATTAGACCTTTTTATTAATAAAATGTAAGAATTAAATCTTTCTACTAAAGAGTAAAGAGGATTTGGATTTCAAACCCTTTAATTTAATTTTGGATTTAATGTAATTTTCCTCCTAAATATAAGACAATTGTATTGGCCCTATTGGGTGATTATCACTATACCACAAGTAAATTATAGGATTTTTGGTTTTTTGGTTACAAGTGAAGGGAATCAGCCTCCACTAGAGGCCAAAGGAAAAAGGGATTTAGGTCAACAAAATTAAAAGTAACGTTAGGGACACAACAGAATGTCACAACGATTTCACAACATTCCAAAATTAACATATCAACTCCTACAGGTCACCACATTCTCTAATATAAATTTCTTGGTATGCTAATGTAGGAATGTAATAAAATTGTTATCCATACCAACTCACATATGAGCCACCACAATCTCTAATTAAAAATTTTTGGTGTGCTAATGTAGGAATGTAATAAAATTGTTGTCCCTACTCCCTAGCATTACGGAGTTCATATGTACACATCTATAATTGTGGGGATTACCAATTTATATTAGGATCCTCTCTACGTAAAATTAATCCAAAAAATTCACAATGGAAGTCCCAAGCAAGAACCCAAGTTAAAGTGGAGCTATTATGGACAAGTCATCACTGGAACTGGACCTGTTAAAAGTTAGAAAGCCTACTCACTGCACTAGAAACTGGGGTTGTTTGGTACCAGTGTTTAAACAACAGTTTTCAATGTTTAAACAACAATAAGACTTCTGACACATATTTCTATTATACTCAAACATGTATTTTCACAACACTAATACTAGAAATCTCCAACCAAACGGGAACTATTGGGGCTAATCAAAGGTGCTCCAATGGTTAAGGTAGACACAAAAGGACGAAAGGTAACCTGTGCTGGATAAAGAATCTAAATTCTCATACATTGGCTGGAATGAGGTTTGGACATTTTTAAGGTCTTGTTTGAGAGCATCATAGGAAACTTCCCGTGTTAAGTCTAATAGCCCATGCTCCTCGGGGAGCCCGAGGACTCCTCTGGGTATGCCCAATGCCAAAGCTAAATAGAGGAATCAACCCTGATGAAAATTGAGCTATTGTATTTAATTGCAGTAAAAACAATATCGAGAGAGAGAGAGAGAGAGAGAGAGCTGTTCAATCAAATAGTTTGTCGGGTGTTAGCTATTTCAATATAAGACAGTCAATCAAAGCTGCGAAATAGCTGTTGCAACTTCCAAGCGTTTGTAGGTCCGCTTTATTAAGCTGCTTGTTGGGGAAAAGGGTTGCATATGCCAAACTTTACCTGTCTCACAAACGCATCCCATGACATTACTAAAGAGGAGTACAAACTAACTACCCCATGTGTTACAATCAACCACAGAAAGGTATATGACATTAATTGGTGCTTTTTAAATTGTTATTTATATCAAATATCTTCTATGGAGAAAATAAGAAATCATCTTCTGGGTGAGGAAGCGCCATTCATACCTCATTGCCACACTTCTCTATCAAGTTTTACTATAACACTACTCATCACCTTGTCATCGCTAATAAGAACAATATTACTTAAGGAAAAAGCTCAAAACAATTTTTCTAATTTGCTTCTCAAAGCTAAATTGCTCACAGATGCCTCTTTAGATCTAAGATTCGAGGAGTCTACTGTACTGTATTTTGCTCACTGTACCTTTTGAAAGCATAGAAAATGCAGTTTCACTTAGCTAAAAGCCAAGATTTGATCTCAACATCAGAGTCTGAGGAACTTGAGTCGCTCCAGCTTTCAGAAGAAACTTCAGATGTCATCTCTCTTTGCAAAAATGAAATATAATTTGAGGTTGCAACTGAAATATTTGTAGATGTTGCTTTATCTTTCTCTTTCAGTTTGTCCAACGTTGTTGATTGGGGCAAACGCAACTTCATTTCTGCCTTGATGCTAGAAGCAGAAGTACTAGTGATGCCACTGCGTACTGCTGCATCTTGGGTTCCAACAGTGCTGTCTTTTGCTTTCAATTCATTTAAGGTTTTAGACTGGAGCAGACGTGCCTTCAATTCAGCCTTAATGCTAGAAACAGAATTTCTACCCATGCCGTTGGGTGTTCCAACATCTTGGAATTTATGCTCCTTTTGTTTTGATTCTTCTGAACGAGAGGCTAGACCACTTATAAAGCCTTCTGCCTGGGAAATGACTTTGGGGGAATAGGACTGCAGAGACAATCCAATATCCTCTCTAGCCCATTTGTAGACTGCAACTAGTTTTCCTTCTAAAGCTTCAATAAGAAGATCTAACTCACTCATTTCATATCGGAAGAGGAAAAATTTGTCACTCCAAGGGCAAGAACAGAGCTGCTTGGCATGACTCAGACATGAAAATTTGTTAGGATTACATTGACAACCTGCTGCAGAGAGGTGTAAATCATAGAAACACACTGCGCATTCCATCTTGCTGCTAGCATCAAAATTTTTGCTCATCTTCTGCAACTTTGAAGAGGTGCAAAGATACTTCCTCATAATAGATTCACATTTAATACGTGACTACACAATAAAGAAAGATAAAACAAAGAATCCTGAATTAGGTTGCTTCAACCACTTTGTAAAGAACACAACAATATCTACTAAGCGCAAAACCCAAAGCAGCAGCAAAAAAAATATTAAAAGGAAAAAAGGTTATTAAGAAAAGAAAACCTTAGTTAAAACTCTACTCCTACCTATTGGAATAAAGAAGATAAAATGGTATCTATCTCATAACAAAGCTGGTGTGGAGCAATCTAGGGGTTACCTTGGCTGCTTTTGTTAAGATCCCGTCCTTTCCACACCCGTCCCTCCATCTCAAATTATGTAATGTATTATTGCTTCGCAGTGAAAACTCCCATTGTGCCTTCACAGCTTCCCTAGCTGCTCCAAGTAACAGCTTATCAAAGGATATTGATGTCTTTCTCCGCTGCTCACGATAGAGTTCCACAGCATTCTGCCCAAAGGGCAACCAGTCAAGGGGAGCAAAATTCACCACCTCAACACAATTAAAGCCGCAATCAAATCCCGAATGATATGCTCCTGGAAGGATGAGAACAAACTCCCTGGGATACTGAATGCAGCGATAGACAGGTATACCCTCCGACTTTATCCTGGAGATAAATACCTCTTTAACCTGTATCAAAATTCATGTCATGAAAGATGTCCACAAAAAATATATATATATATATATATATATGAGTGTGTTCTTCTTGTAATTTCTAAAATATCCAAGTAAATATTTGCTTTTCAACAAAGAAATTGTTGAGCCAATGAAAAATTTAACTGCAATGATATATTCATTGTTCCTTGATTATTCATCCTATTTCTCCCCAAAAAAAATAATTCACATCAGTTGACATTGTCAACTTGAGCATAGTAAATACACTGAAGACAACCATTAGCATGAGGGATCACTAACTCATATGGTGATAGATAGTACAATCGCTGCAATAATTAATCAGTTTGAAGGGGTATGTCTGCATTTAACTAAAACTGGAAGGATCGTGTGCATAATGAGAAGAAACAAATCAAAGCTTATGTAATCAGCAAGCAACAAAATAAGGAGACGATATGAATTTTTTTTAGGGAAAGGTTTTGCTACATACTTGTATGCAGCAATTGCTGCATAAAGGATTATAAGGCGGCAAAAAGAAAGTGAAAAGTGTCTAAGGGTCCATCTGATCATGTGCATTTGCACATGACCCTTGGACACATGTTGCTTTCTTTTTACTACCACATAACCCATTATGCAACAATTGTTGCATAAAAGCATGCAGCAAAACCTTTCCCCATATTATAAGTGACAACATAAATATAAGGCAAAGAACTATTTTATGCGGTACAATATAGCTGCAGTGGCACCGATGGTGTTAAATCTATAGCATAGTTAGAGAATACGGTCCCTTCGAAAGCATAAGATCAAGGATAGAAACTTCCATCCAACTAGGAAGCCTTTTCAGGTTAGGGAATATGCAATTCTGGCAGCTAATTTGGTCAAAAGTATTTTATTGCATTTTAAAATAGAAATATAATCTAAAAATCTTATTAGGACTTGCCTAATGGAAATTTTCGTGTTTTCGTTTACTGGAGACTGAGACATTGTTACCTCATCTTTACAGCATCTCTTTATCTTCTTTCTCTATTATTTTGCATTGTCATTCTCTGGACCGCAAAGTTACACAACAGAAACCCCTCTTTAGTTTTCCATCACAACATCCTAAACTGCGTTTCCCATTCCACATATCTCTCACCTGAGGCAAAGGTGGGCATAGTCATGGGAACCCATTCCCAAAAATTTGAGTCTCATTACCCGAGAAGAGAAAAATCCAATCCCCCCAGGGGGAGGGAATAAGATTCTGATGGCAATTAAATTGATTTTTGTAGCCTCTCTTCAATTTTATCTCCCATGTTACTCTCTCCCTTGCAAACCTCACCTCATTTGCACCCTCCACTGGTAATATCATACCCTCACCAGTCACCACCACAAGCGATCTTACCTTTAACAGACCATTCCTATTCCTTACATCTACCAAATATGATAAATGTATATATTTCAAAAACTCCCATTCTGAAGTGTCAGAAAACCCAGACAAAGGAAAGGGAATCAATTGGTTGCAATGGGAATCACAGTAATGGGAACCCCATTCCAATTTTCATTCTCACAACCAAACAAGCCTAACTTTGCTAAGATGTACCCTAAATTAGCTTGTGCCCATAATTTCAGGCAGGGTAATTTTCAATAACCTCAAGCTTTCAGGTGTAAAACCTTGAAGAATCCCACAATGCCAGCCCCACAATAGCTTACCAAATAAGCATTGGATGACCAGTTTCCAACTCTCTATGTCAACCAACAAGCATATTTTCCAGAGGCAGAAATAAGTAATGAGCCAAAGAGATCATTACTATGAAGTTTTGGTTCTTAGGAAGTTTGGGAAGAAAAGGAAGATGATGATGATGTTGATTTTAATGTTTTGGAATGCTTGAAAGTATCAAAACATGGAAAGCTACAACAAAAGCATAAGCAACTTGACAACTTGACATATTCTTCACAAGCTTCAGCTTCTAATGTATTGCTTTTATATGAAGGTGAAAACTGAAAACAGCAAGAGATCAGAGATGGCATATCCCATGAAAAGATACGCAAGCTGTACTGACATAATCGAATTTCAGAGATATAATAAACAAGGTCCAGCCTTGAATGAACCCATAGTGGCATAAATTGGAAGGGAAATGACTAGTGCACACAAGCTGTTTACACACAAAGTTGTGTAATAGTTTTTAAAAAGAAGTCACAATTTCAATTTAAAAAAATTCCATACAACTTTGTGTGTAATAGGCAGTTCTTAAATTGGAAAATCATGCATAGAAATAGGGAGGAATTACAGGTGGGAAAAAAAGCTTTGCATATTTAGACCAGAGTATATGATGCTTCTTACAAAATTGTAAATATACGCATGCCATTTGGCTTTTGTGTAATGAAATTGAAAGTAAGCCCATCAAATAGAGGTAGATATGAACTCATGCCATTTTTTTAAAAAGAAAACAACAGGAACTTCTCTTTAGTGAAGCAATTATATGAGAAGGATACTGCAACTCACCAGACTATTGCCTAACTCATGTTGCTCAACCAACAAATCTGGAAAGTACTTCTTCACAGCTGCCTTAAATTTAACATTATAGCTCCTTGGAATGCAATAGGATATTCTAGGAGCACCCAAATGCATGTAACGCAATAAATATAGGTGGTGCTCTTCAGTTTTCTGTTTTGGAAATCAATAGAATAAGATTGATAGGATGGATATTAAGCCAATTATTCAGGAAAAAATCTATTTACATCCAGCTAATTAAGAATCCAAGTATCTTACCCAATGAAGTGAGGAAAAGCACATTCCTATGCGAAGCTGAGGCACTACGATACCAGAAGTCTCCCAGCTTTCGAAAGAAAGGAAAGAACCAGGCAGTCTAGATATATTGTTTAAGTTCCAGCCTGATTCCAAATACTTAGGATAACGAGATGTCTCTACAGAATTGGAAACTCTTGGAAATCCACTGCCAAAAACCCCAGTGTCCAGGTTTTCACCAAAAAGCACCTAAAGAGTGGACTAGCATAACAATATAAACTGGCCGACAAAACAGAAATATGTACGGAAATGTTAATCAATGATCTCATTGTATAATCTCCAACATACCTCAATTTCTTCAGTTGGATTCTCAACGATACGTCTATATTCACCTTCAATATTTTCCACTGATGGTTCCCACTGATTTTGAAATTTGGTTGAATTTTTATCTGAACCTGTAACCTTATCCCCACTGCAAAAATATTGGCGCTTGAAATCATCTGCACATCGGTTAAAAGTTTCAAGAGTGAACTCTGGACCAGATTCAGATTCAAAGACTTCAATATTAAAACGTCCAACAGTGTCACAGTTTGAGGTATCTTCATCGCCAGGATCATAGTCTGAACCCATTCTCAAACTTCTTCTCCTCTTACCCTTCACATTTTCAGAAGATCTAGACATTTGACTCTCTGAAGACTGATTTTGAAGCCCATCTATCCGCTGAGTATGGCTAACAAATGTGGAATTTTCCCATATGCCCTTTTCCTTTATTAGGCAGGGAGGTTGCCAGGAAGGAGGAGGAACAATACGACAAATTCCATATGGTTCCACCCTAGGACGTATTCTTGCAATATACTCAACCGTGTCTTCAAATTCCTACAGCAAAAGGTTCAAAGTCCTCAAAAATTAAAATTACCACAAGAAAAAACATTTTATATTTTACAAAGTTACTGAGAACATATGAATGGAAGCAGAAATGATGAAATTCATGAATGTGATTAATAAAAGTTAGACAAGATATACTTCTTCTGTTGGGTGGAAAACAGGAGCCTCTTCAATGACTTCTATTCTTGCATCTTCAGGACGCCACCTTGCTGTTACCTGTTTCCAAAACTTCAAATGACCATGAAACTGACCACAAAAATCAAGGAACCAAGAAAATTTTCCTGATAATTCCTAAGAATTATCAAGTCCAATGGAAAGGTTGGAACTAGTACCTAATAATCAATAATACAAACAGAATAATCATTGTAATGAATGAAAGTCAACCTTCAGACAGTTATTACAATCTGGGCATCCATGAGAAACCCCTTTTGGAAGGCAAGTTTTCAAAGGAAAATTCTGCAAAAGAAACAAAGTACCACTATAATTACCGCTTCCAAACAAAAAAGAAAAAAAAAATCAAACAGTCACTACCTGTGAGATTTGAGATTACTACATTTCTCAACACATCAATCGTCCAGATGCAAAGTAACTATCAAATAGTCATTTTTAGACACATTTATAACTGTATGCTAAGTTTCAAGGTATAAATATAGACAGCAGAGTTCATGTTTGCCCATGTGTATGAAATTACCTTACAAAAATGCACCTGTGGACACCCACAAACTCACATAACTCAATTAAGTCATTCATCTAATCATCTAGCATAGTAACTCAATTAACTTTTTTATATTTTCAATTAAGTCATTCATCTAATCATCTAGCATAATAACTCAACAAAGCAAAAGTGTAAGTACTTGAGGTGGGATATGCAGGTCCCCTTTCACCATTTTTCACCCTCAAGGGCCATATCTACCATTTAAGTCATAGGCCACCATGTCTTTTCAGATGCCCCCCTATTAAACATGTTGATGCAATCACTCTTTAGTACCCATGACCAAACCATCTGTATTTTACTTCCTCTTGGTTTGTTCCTATCTAATTTTATAATTAACTACATAAAAGTACTTTCATTTTACTTCAATATCATTACCTGCAGTTCAAACTAAAAGACATGATACAACTTTAATGTAATACAAAATTGAAATAAATACCAAAGTTTGCCCCTGTGCAGGTATGCTTCTTTACACATATTCTCAGATCTTAAGGTTAAGATAAGAAATATGCATCCTTGGGTTTAGGAAAAGGGGTTGGGGGGGCGAGGACATCTTATCTGATACTAATAGTTATACATACAAGGTATTCATAATCAACATAAGTCACAGAATACCAAATTTCCTTTAATTTTACCACTATGAAACAGCATAATATATCAAAGCACCTATGCATTTTAAAGAGGAGAAGAAGAAGATCTATGACCATATCACGCTGTCCAGATTCAAATTCCTTTGGGCTATAATTTCTTTCATCAAAGAGTATCCATGGTTTGCGTTTGAGTGTTCCTGACAGCTCTGCAATGTCAGTCTTGTCAAACATAGTGTCTGTCTTGATTGGCTCTTTTTTAGATGCATCCAAGGAGGAAATCGTATTATTGGTTTCATCACTTTTTTCAACCCTCTTAAGTACAAAGGATGTACGAGAGACAAAACCTGGAGGAGCCGAGAGACCTTCAACCTTCTCGTTATTGAGAGAAGACCTTATGTACTCTGGGCCCATCTGCACTATGATGTAAAAAAAATAAATAGAAGATTTATATATGACAAAACCCAAGCACTTTATGAATACAATAGATTAACAATCTAGTATTAACATATTGGGAAGATATTGGTAGATTCTGACTGTTATCCTCACTGATAACTGCTTAACAGCTCATACCAACCCACAACTGGACCTTACAAAAAGCTTGTAATTTTCTACGGCAAGCCAACAAGAGAAGCAAAAATATGGAGAAGAAATAATTCTGTGGACCTCACAAAAAGCTTGTAATTGTCTGCAGCAAACCAACAAGAGAAGCAAAAATATGTAGGAAGAGAACAATGAAGGCCAACCACAAAGAATAAAGCCAATTCTACACACTCATAATGTACATGATACATATCTGAACATATTGGTGAGTGAAATGAGTCTTTCAAGAAAATCTGATTAAATTTGGAATCAGAAAGTGTTTTATTGGCTTTAGGTTATACTTAATACAACTCCAAATGTATTCTCTAGTGTAGAAATCAACACGACTGTTAACTATCAAAAAAAGAAAAAAAGAAATCAACATGATGGTTGCCTTACAAAATTAAATAACTAAATTCTAATACTTCTCTTGTTTCCATCTCCTTTATTTTTCTACAGTAATCTTAAGTAACAGGGTTGCATGTCAAATACTCAATCCCAAGTGCTTTCCTGCTAGGACCTTTCTTGATATTATGGTCGCACAACTGAATCATCAAAGCGTACAGCAAGATTTCACCAAGATAAATTAGTTGGCAAACAGAGTGTAAAGTTGTGTTTTTGAAATAGTTAACTACATTAATCTTGTCAAAATCTCACAGATTGTCCAAACCTAAAAGTTCTAACCCCACCCCCCTCCCCCCCAAAAAAAAAAAATGTTTGCACATATTTAGCACCCAGCCCAAGCTTGTTTCAAAAGCTTTCATG
The DNA here is from genome assembly GCF_001633185.2 of Quercus lobata. Classification (NCBI taxonomy): domain Eukaryota; kingdom Viridiplantae; phylum Streptophyta; class Magnoliopsida; order Fagales; family Fagaceae; genus Quercus; species Quercus lobata. The sequence continues at coordinate 39,379,495 of NC_044912.1, forward strand.
GGGATTTACATTAGATGAAAGTCCTTATTAAATTTGTTTGCAAGGACATAGCTCTCAAGTTTATCAAACAAGCAACTTCTTGCAAAAACATGGGACATCCCAACACCATTTTTTATATAAATTTGGCTGTTAGACAACCGAAAAAAAATCAAGAAAAACCACCTTTAAAAATGCCAAGTAGTTTTATGATCGACTTTCCCTTTCCTCTCTCACATTTTCGTGACTTCAAAAATGGAATTTGAAGGAAATGGGCATTAGGAACATCATATTAGGTAGAAACTTACTCTCTACTCCATGCCAAATGACCAGCAAAAGGAGCAGGGAAAAAAATCCCCCAGAACTTTGTGATTGTAGTTGCTGCTTGCCATTGGGTGACAGATTTTTAAGGAAAATCAAGTGATAGATTTAGCATGTGAAAGCATGACATTAAGAAAATTTTCATCGTTTGCAATTATATCTGATCCCAAGGATAAAAAATGGATCTGGATATGATATCATTCTGTTTTCTTTTCACTTATATTATGTTACACCAGTCGAATTCATCCCTGATTCATGTACTAGACAATCTCTCCAAATACATTTTCTTCTTGATAATATTTCATCTCTATTGGTTGAAAACATACCATAGAGAAATTTAATTTAATTATTTTTTTCTTTTTCATTTTTTGAAAAAGAACCTGGTGGGTCCGAACCCACAACCTCATCCTCTACCATACTCTTACAAGGGGAGAAGATGCCATTTGAGCTAGAGCTCATTGGCAACAATTAATCAGATTCAAGATTCTTGAATATTAGTAAAGATTTAAAAAAAAAAAAAAAAATGAATGCATAATTGAAATCTCATAAATGCATTGTCCGATTACCATTAAGTCACATATCAAGTGACAACCCACTAACCATATTAACTACAATGAAAACTAACGTGCTGCTAGTTTAAAAGTTTCCTCCTAAGTTAAAAAAGGAATCTTTTTAAGTCATGACTCATAAGTTGTTCTTGACTTAATGGCACATCTAATTTAACTACAAAATCCTCACATGTATTAGACAGATCAAAATTAAGATGTTCAAACGACATGCTTCAATGTCACAAAATACAGCATTATTCCATCTTAACCAAAAGAAAATTATAAAAGTGAAGTCACAAGCATGCATGATTGCTCCTTCATCTTCCAATTGACTATTGGTAAGACATCATCTTTGAGTTTTCAAAACAAAACCTGAAAAATATTTTGCCACTTGTTGATACGATCCGATACTCAAACCAACCCTCATTTCACTAAATTGGCAAATTAGTCAACAATCACAAACCAATGCAGAACCAAATGTGAACCGCTAAAAATTGGCCATACCGACAACCCCTTTATTGGTATTTATACTAAAACTACTCCTCAACAAAGATTTTCCACACTCAACCAAATGGAAGAGGTGTACTTTGTACAATTGTACCGCCCGGGGTCATATAGATCAAAATCCGAACTCAAATGTTGTTAACTGATAAAAATTGGATGGACTGACGACCATTTCACTGATATTTATACTAAAACTACTGTTCTAAAAAGATTTTCCACACTCAGCCAAACTTAACTGCAAATTTTGAATCATATATGATACATGAAACCCAAAAAAAAAAAAAAGAAAGGGTTTGTTCCAATTTTCGAAAAGAAAATAAAACTCACTATCAGTTTGAACCCATCATCAGCATGTACCTCACACTAAATATCTGTGTCAGTACTAAGCAAACAATAGAGAAATGTGCAATTCATAGCATCAAAATTTATAACCAAAACGGAGTCTGAAAAAGAATGGGGTGGGACAAATTATCGAATGAAAAGCCTCGCAGTAATTCAAAAAATTCAGAAGATTGGCTACATCAAAATGTTGAAGAAAGACTAATAAATAAACCAAAATGAAAAACAAGAACAATAGAGAGAGAGTTTTGGAGAAACTATACCTGAAGAAACCGAAAGCGTTCTTTAAGCTCTAATCTCTAATGATTGTTTTCTGAGTTGCTCCGAACCGAACCCACGTATGATGCTCTAAATGGGTTTTCAGTTTCACACCTTGTTCCTCTTTTTCAGTTTCCACTCGTCTGGTGGTATAACATGTGTGATTTAACTAACCTGCCCTCGTTAGCTTGTTCTTGTCCTTGTTGGTTTTTTTTTTTTTTTTTTTTTTTTTTTTATTTTTTAATTTATTTATTGGGTTATTAATCTTTTTTTTTTTTAAGAGTAATGACTCACGTGGCTAAACTTGTTGCACATAAAATACACCTCTTTTTACACACCCTATGAGCGACCAATACTTGAAATGTGTAAAATAGTTTATGTGAAAATGAATACAACTTTTGTCAATAATGTTAGTATTACACATTTATACACAAACTTTGTCATAATTTTCCAACATGGTAAATAGTGACTAATGGAAAAAAAAAAAAAAAAAGTAAGTTTATCACAAATTTTTACATAGGAGAATTGCAGTAAAATGTGTATAAAATTGTGTGATACTAGTATTATTATGTGCTCTACCCAAAGTTTTAAAATTTAAAAATGGAACTGTTAAAATAATAGAAAAAATTAAATCTTTTAGTTTTAAAATCGTTTTCAAAAATAAAATAAAATAAAATAATTATGATGATATTATAATTAAAAATTTTAAACAAGTTTCCAATGATTTTTCAAAATTATTATAAGGTTAATAGAAAATAATAAAATATAAACAGTCAAAGGAGAAGAATGTGTTCAGTAATCCTCCGATGTAAAGTGGAGGAACTAGAGCTAAGGCTATTAACCAAGTTCAGATGGAAATTAGGCCAAGATTATAAGGTGGGTACTCGTGCTTTTCCAATATTGGAAGACCATCAAGTCAACCATACAAAAAAATAAAAATAAAAGTAAAAATCTGTGTTATTATGAAATAAAGAGTCAACTAGAGGCCAAAATCGAATCTGCATTAATTGAACCCCCAACGATTCACGTGGTTGATTGATGGGGCTTGAATGAACTTGACTTATCAAAATTTTTAAAGAATATGTATGTTATTATGGATTTTTTTTTTTTTTTTTTTTTAAAGTTTTACCAAAACAAGTATTTAGAATCCATTAAAGCATTTGCAGCCGTGGAGTTAAATAGCTATACAACTATTTTAGTTTCATCAAAATAAAAAATAAAAATTATATAGCAATGGAGCTAAAAGTATTTTTTTTTTAACTTCATTGATATAGTGCACAATTATCTATGGCTGTGCACTGTACCTTAGACCTAAAAAAAAGAAAAATTCAAAGCCCGAATTAAAATAATACAAGTTGTTTCATTTTTTTACATTCTTTTATTCTCACACCATGCCTCTCTCTCAATCACTCTCATTTGAAACTCCATCTCTCAAAACTCTCTCAAGCTCACTCTCTCAACGTCACTCTCTCAAGCTCACTCTTTCACCGTCGCCGGCCCGACTCATTCTCAACGTTGCCGCCATCAAAGCTCGACGTCATCGACCCACCAGCTGTCCCAAACCGCCGATCAACCTCAGACCCACGCCGCCATCCGCCTCAGACCCACTTCTCTTCTGCCGATCCACCTCAGACCCACTTCTCTTCTGCCAATCCACTTCAAGTCAGTTGTCTTTGTCTTCTTCATGTGGATGCTTGGGATTTTTGATTTGGATATAACATCAAAGAATGTGGGATTTTTTATTTGGGTATAACATCAAAGAATGTGGTCAATGATTTCTTTTTCTTGTTCTTTCAGTTTATTATTTTAGATACAATAATTTTTTTGTTGTTCTTACTCAAGGAAAAGTTTCGTCATTTGATCTCAGAGCATCCATTCGTTTTGATTCAGAGCATCCATGAATGGACAGAATGTATTTGTATTAGAATGTATTAGGAATTTTTTGTTTGCAGGAATTTGTTGTGTGGTTTTCTTGTAATAGAAGTTCTTATCCTAGTTTTATGTTCTGTTGCACATACAGAAGAACACAAAAAGAATTTCTTGTGGTCATTTTAATAAGAAATTGTTAGTTTGGTTTTGAGATGCTCAAAAATGAATTTGTTATTTTCTTCATCAGTAGGATTAAGCTACATGTCAAATTAAGTATTTATGCATAATCATGTTCTATTGTTATAATTCTAAGTATTTTAAGTTTTGATATAAATGTTAGTTTGAGAATTTTCTATGTGCGGGGAAGTTCACATTTTTTTTTTCTAATTTTATGGAGTCAAGTAGAGACACGGAGTTACGTAGAAACCTAACATATTTCACGGGTATCATGAATGGGGATATAGAAATTGACTTGCAACTTTTGGGAATGTCTCAAAATACTCTTATGTCAGTTTTTAGCTCTTCACCTCAAGTTGAAAATGCATCTTCTACAAAAGGAAAATGGGGCTCTAAATTTAGTGTAGAGGAAGATCAACTCTAGTGTTAGTAAGGCTCAATACTAGTGTTGATGCCATAAACAGTAGTGAACAAACACAAAATACATTTTGTCAAAAAGTTTGGGAATACTTCACACAATACAATACATCCGGTACTACACGTACTATTATCTCCTTGATAAGTCGTTGGAGAATGATTAGTGAAAAGACAAATAAGTTTGTTGGGTGTATGGCTAAAGTTAACGCACATCATCAAAGTGGTATAACCAAACAAGATAAGGTATAAATTATATTGCAATAATGTTAACATACCCATTCACCAATAGTTTGAAGATATTAATCATGTTATATTTCTTTAAATTTTTTAAGATTACCAATGCGAAAGTTTTGTATAAAGAGACGTATAAGAAACCCTTTCTTCTTGAACATTGTTGGCTTATGTTAAAGGACCAACCAAAGTTTGCCGATCCTAATAGAAGATCAAAAGCATCCGTGCCTCCAACTCCAAAATCAACATCTATTAGCGAAGGGGATTGTGGGTCCGGATTTGGTGACACTTCCAATTTTGAGAGGCCAATTGGTAGGAAGGCCGAAAAAGCCATCCGTAAGAACAAAACCGATGGAAAAGATGTAGGACAATATTTGACCAAGAAATTGAAATTTATTGAGGATGTAACTCGATTGAAAGAGGAAAAATTGTCTATTGAGAGGGAAAAACTTGTGATTGAGAAGGAAAGAAGTGAAGAAAAACTTAAGATTGAGAAGGAAAGAGTCATGATTGAGAAGAAAAAAATTTGAGATGGAATACATGTTAGAGAAGGAAAGAATCATGATGAAAAATACAAGTGGCTTGATCGAAGCACAAAAAGCTTTTTATGAACAACTCCAAAGGGAAATCATGGCAAGAAGAAGTTCACGTAATTAATGGATTTGATTGCATTTTGGATGTAGCTTAGATTTTTATGTATTTTGTAGTGACTTATGTAGGCCTTTATGTATTTTGGTAGTAACTTATGTATTTTGTAGTGGCTTATGTCACTTGACTTTAATCTTAAACTAGATGTATGTATTTGTGTTATGACTTATGCATGAATTGGTTATATTCATTTTGTTATGGCTTATGTCACTTGATTTTAATCTTAAACTAGATGTATGTGTTTGTGTTGTGATTTGTGCGTGAATTAGTTATATTCATTTTGTTGTGGCTTCTGTCACTTGACTTTAATCTTAAATTAAATGTATGTGTTTGTGTTGTGACTTATGCATGAATTGATTATATTCATTTTGTTGTGGCTTGTGTCACTTAACTTTAATCTTAAACTAGATGTATGTATTTGTGTTATGACTTGTACATGAATTGGTTATATTCATTTTGTTGTGCCTTATGTCATTTGACTGTAATCTTGCATCTATAGTAATAATTGCTTTCCAATTGTCTTGAAGGTTGCATCCATGAATCGCTCTTTGTTTCGCAAGTTGCTTCTTGATGACTTAGATGAGGATGAGATAATTGAAGAACTTGTTATGGAAACATCACAACCTAAACGTCATCACTCTATTTGACATAATCATTTGGTAGGTTATGAGAGGCATTTTCTTGATTATTGTGCTCCCACACCAATATATCCACCCGCTTTATTTCGTAGGAGATTTCAGATGAAGTGTTCTCTATTTCTCCGTATTCAATCTAAGGTAAAAGCTCATGACTCTTACTTTGTCCAAAAAAGAAACAGTGCCAACAAACTTGATTTATCTTCATTACAAAAGATAACTGCTGCACTTAGAATGCTTGCGTATGGAGTATCGGGTGATTTGATAGATGAATATGTGCGGATTGGAGAAACTACTGCATTAGAAAGTTTGAAAAAATTTGTTACTGCGGTAATTAATGTTTTCTCTGAGGAATACTTGAGAAAGCCAAATAATGAAGACATTGTTAGATTGTTAGCTCATGGTGAATGCCAAGGTTTTCCAAGTATGTTAGGTTCAATTGATTGCATGCATTGGAAGTGGAAAAATTGTCCATCTGCATGGAAAAGTCAATATTGTGATCATATTTGTGAGCCTACTATTATTTTAGAGGCAGTAGCATCATATGATCTTTGGATATAGCTTGCATTTTTTAGGTTACCTAGGTCAAATAATGACATTAATGTGTTAGAGCGGTTACATGTATTTAATGAACTTGCTAAAAGACGCTCTCCTACAGTACATTACTCAATCAATGGTCATTACTACACAATGAGATATTACCTTGCTAATGGCATACATCCAAAGTGGACAACATTTGTGAAAATAATCCCAGCTCCACTAGGACATAAGCAAAAATTATTTGCAGCAGCCCAAGAGGCATGTAGGAAGGATGTTGAGCATGCATTTGAAGTGCTTCAAGCACGTTTTGCAATTGTTCGTGGACTTACATGATTTTTCCATCTTGAAACACTCCAAAAGATCATGAAAGCGTGCATAATTCTCCATAATATGATTATTGAAGATGAGCGAGATGATAATGAAGTGGTAGACTTGGATTATGAACAAATAGATGGAGTGGATAATCCTCTTCTGCAAGTGTTACGTGAACAAAGTGATGGATTTATGTCATACATTGAGAGGTATGGATGCATTAGAGACTGAGAAATTCATTTTCAACCCTAGTTGGACCTCATTGAACATTTATGACAATTTCAAGGCGAGTCATAGGAATTTCCTTTTTTTTATGTTAAGAAGTATGAGTCATAGGAACTTGTGCGAGTGTGTGAGTTTTATTGTAATTTGGTTTGAGTTATGTATGTGAGTAATATATGGACTACATTGTTCCTGCTATAATATGTGTTCTATTTTATATGTTTTCTTATAAAGTTCCTCTATTTCATAGTTCACATTGTTCCAAGATTGCTTCCGGACAATTGAGACGATAATAGACTATCATGATGATTGAGAAATTGTTTTAGTAAAAAAAAAAAAAAAAAATGTATGAGTATAATTTGGGGTTAAAAAAATCACTTGTTAACACTAGACGATTATGTGCTATCATGTGGCGGCGGCGTCGGCAGCGGTGGCATTGGCGGTGGAAGAGTCGGTGGTGATAGTGGTAATGGCAGCGGTAGTGATTACGGTGGCGATGGAAGAGTTAGTGGCGGCGGCGGTAGTGGCAGCGATAGTAGTTGCGGGTGGTTGTGATTGTTGTTTATTGTAGTGAATATATTATTTTATTGTAGCGGATATACTATTTTGGGTAAACTACATCTTTGATCCCTAACCTTTATACTGAATGTCAATTTGGTCCTAACCTTTCAAATGTGTCAATTTGGTCCCTAACTTTTTGACATTGTGTCAAAATGGTTTTTACCGTTAAATAGTAGATGGAAAATGCTGACGTGGCTAATGTTCAATATAAAATATTGATTTTAGGCCACATAAGACTGCCACCTGGACTGCTACCTCAACCTAACATAAATAAATAAATAAATACCCCAGTTTAGAAAACTCAATATTTCAACTTTTGAATTATTATTTTGTTCATTATTTTTTTTTTTTTTCATTTGTTCGGTGTTCCTCTCCGACCCAAATCAACTATGCCTTTACTATTTTTCTTCCTTTGTCAATGTTCCTTTCAACCTAGATCGTCCCACTAATTTTTTTTTTTTCTTCCTTGCTCTTTCTCCAAAATCAACCTCTTCACATACATGATGATACAGCCCAAATCAACAACAACAAAAACTTAAACTGAGCCAAACAACCCAGATCAACTCCTCCACCTCTCTTCCAATTAATAAATAAGCAACCAAATGACCAAACAACCATGGATGACAACCAAATGGCCAGAGGATGAAAACCACCTCGTTGATTCAAGGAGATGGTTGTGGTGGCAAACGGCAAAATTGAGAGGCGAGCCTTGTTGCCAGAAAGAGAAAAAGGTGGAGGAGAAGACCAAACAGCAAAAGAGAGAAAGAGGCCAAACGGTGAAAACCATCTCGCTTATTCTCTCTCTCTAAATCTATTCTCCTCTTGGACTCTGTTGCTTTAATTGCTAGCATAGACTCAAGATAGGATGGAAGATTTTGGTGATTCATCTAATGGAATAAAGAGTCATGGGCATGTATCAATTGAGGTTTCATTGTGGGTTTGACAGGGTTTTGGCAGCGGTGGTTTGAGTGGCGGCGAAGGGTAATTTTTGGTTGGATTTGAGGATTAGGAAGGGGATTATAGTTGTGGGCTTTGGAATTTATGGGGTTGATACGATTTCTTGGTGGTGACATAGCTGTTGGATTGTTTTAAGAATTCATGGTTGTTGAAGAACAAACCCATCCTTTGGACTTCAATTAAACAAGGCATGTCGATCAGAACCAAACCAAAAATAAAAATAAAATGATGTTTTTAGAAAATAGAACTGCAACAACACTAAAGTATAAAAAGGACAGTCAACAAAAATAAAAAAAGAGATTAATAAGCCTAGCGTTATTTGTTTTTGTTTTTTTTTGTTTTTTAGGCTGACATGGAAGTCCAAATGGCAATCTTAGGTGGCCTAAAATCAATATTTTATTTTAACCATTAGTCGTGTTAGTATTTTCCATCTACTATTTAACGGTAGGGTCTTTTTTGACACAATACCAAAAGGTTAGGGACCAAATTGACACATTTGAACGGTTAAGGACCAAATTGACATTTAATGTAAAGATTAAGGACCAAATATGTAGTTTACCCTATTATTTTATTATGATGTTTATATTATTTTATTGTATTGAAAGTTAAAATAGATCCACTGTTGCAGCATGTGTGTAGATAAAATAAATAAAATAACTTGTTGTAGTGCCAAATAGCTAAATTTTTAGCTCCACTACTGTGGATGATCTTAACTACCTATAACTCTGTATAATGGTTGCTTCTAACTTAGATTCCACTCATTCTAGCAAAGCTTCTGTAGTCGAATCATTATTGAATTTCAGCAAAGCTTTCGTAATCAAATCAGAATTAAACTTTGGATTGGGCAAAATTTAGATAGAGCTTCCACATTAGGGCCAAAATTCTCTCAAAAAATGCTCACATTCTAACTAACCCTAACTCTCAATTTATGGAGAAAATTGAGTAGCGAAAAGCACCTTTTAGTCCTTATATTTTCAAGGGAATCCCATTTTAGTCCCTACATTTTATTTTTACTGCTTTTAGTCCCTATCCTGAAAAACGCTTTCCGTTTTAGTCTCTTCCGTTACATCAAAAACGAAAAAAGCTGACATGGCAAACGATAGGAATAAATAATACTAAATTAAAGCTGACGTGGCCTAAATTAATAATAAAAAATGTTTTTTGGCATTAAAAAATGCCACGTCAGCATTTAAATTAAAAAAAAATTAATTTATTAATTTTAACTAAATAAAAAAAATTAAAAAATAAAAATTATATGAATTGAGATCTAAGTGTGTCTTGAACAAGAACAACAAGAACACAAATCCAGATCCAAGAACACAAAACTGAAAAAAAAAAAAAAAAAAAAAAAAAAAAAAAAAAAACAAAAAACAAAAAACAAAAACCAAACAAGCTAAACTCTTAGAAGCATACTTATGAACAGTCTCTTTCAACTTTTCCTCATCTAGAAACTGTAAGATCAAGAACACGAGCTCTCTACCAAGTGACGACATAGTAGCCGCCCACCTCTTGTTCGATTCCCAACAAACCAAAATCACCAAAAACACCACTAGATTTGCAAAAATAAAAATAAAAACTCAAAAGGGTTAATTTCTAACTACCTTTATTACTTAAAAAGAAAAACAGCACATAGGTTCAATCAAATCTATACCCAAAACCAGATCACTAAACTCCCATCCTTAAAACACAAAAAGAACCCATTTTTACATACAAAAATTATTACCATGTACTTATTAGAAGACAAACATGTGCGAAGTAAAAATCAAGTAAACGAATAAATAAAAAAGTCAAAATGAAATCTGGGATTTTTTTTTCTTTTTAAATTTTTACTTAAGAGGATCACAGAAACAAAAGAAAGTTGCTTTAGACCATGTGGGTATCAAAGATGCAAAAGCCACATGGTGTGAGGGTGAGATGAGAGCAAAGCGACGGCGAAAATCAAAGCTCGACTGGGTCCTCACGGTGGCGACGGCGTCCCGACGGCATCATCGACGGCGTCCTTGACGGCGTCCTCGACGGCGACAGAGATCAGTGCAAAAAGAGAGGGAGAGACTAGAGTTTAGCTTGTTTGGTTTTTTTTCTAAGTGTATGTATCTTTTTTTTTTTTTTTTTTTTTTTTAATTTCTGGGCTTGTGTTCTTGGATCTGGGTTTGTGCACTTGTTGTTCTTGTTCAAGATACACTTAAATCTCAATTCATATGATTTTTAGTTTTTAATTCTATTTTTAAATTTTTTATTTAATTAAAATTAATAAATTATTATTTTTAATTTAAATGCTGACGTGGCATTTTTTAATGCTAAATTTTTTTTTTATTATTAATTTAGGCCACATCAGCTTTAATTTATTATTATTTATTCCTACCGTTTGCCACGTCAGTTTTTTCCGTTTTTGATGTAACGACAGGGACTAAAACGGAAAGCGTTTTTCAGGATAGGAACTAAAAGCGGTAAAAATAAAATATAGCGACTAAAATGGGATTCACCTGAAAATATAAGGACTAAAAGGTACTTTTCGTCAAATTTTAATCGTTGTAAGAAAATTTGCCAAAAAATGCCTTATAGTTATTACCCAACGGACAATAGTATGCACTCTTACTTCTTCAAAATGGTGAGGTATGGGCCGCTATTTATAGAAATTTTAGGATCAAGAACATTATGATCCATGTAGGATAATGTTACACTGATCATGATGATCTTTTACTAGCATCTTTTTCCACGATTAGTTTGCTAGCTTTGCACTTTTCATTCTCTAACATTACATCTTTAAGGCTTCGATGGGAAGTGCTACTGATGTTCAATTCAAATGATTTCAGTATCATCAGAAATATTGTGATTCTAATTTCATATGGCTCTGACCGTATGTTATTTGGACCACATGCCAGAGAGTTATGCATCACAGAGGTTGACTGGTTGGAAAGGATTGTCCGGAAGTTGATTAATATATTTTTTTCGCACACAATTACTCCTAATCTTGACCTCCAATGCACGAATTGGTAAAACCAAATTTTAGAAATTACCTTTACTTCAAGAAAGCAGAGATAATTTTGCAGTGTTGAACAAATTTGTGCGCAAATGACTCTTCAAAATCATTCCTTGCGCTTAAACTCCAATTGACAAAAGATGCTAAGGTTGTGTTTGGATATTAGGAATTGAATTTTAAATCAACTGATTTAAAATGCCTTGATTCTAAATTGGTAGATTTTACTTGTTTGGTTCCATTTTTTACATTAAAGGATTTGAAATTCTATGGTTGGAATACCTACAATTGGATTTATTTTAAATCAATAAATTAATAGACTCTTTTTCTCAATTATTTTCTCAAACTTCTTAATACATACAAGCAGGGAACATAGAAGTCAATCATAAACCCTCCTGAGCTATATATTCTCTAAATAATGTTGGCCCAAGAACATTAAATAATTCTGAAAATATGGCTTAATGTATGTTTTCTACAAATACGAAAACATCTTTATGTCGTGTTATATTTGAGTTTTGAGTAATTCTATGGTACCCTTCCATAAAAAAGGGGGTATGGTATCTATTAGTAGGTAACCTGCTACACCAAGTTACTTTTTTCTCATATTTGACGGTTCAATTCTTATATTATGCAGTTCTAACATCACATGTGATAGTTCTTTTCTCACATTTAGTGGTTCTCTTACTTTTTTTTTCACATTTGACGGTTCCATCCTTACATTATGCAATTCCAACATCACATGTGATAGTTCTTTTCTCAAATTTGGTGGTTCCTTTACCTTTTTTTTCTCACATCTGATGATTTCATCCTCACATTGTGTAGTTCCAACATCACATGTGACAATTCTTTTATCACATTTGACGATTCCCTTACTTTTTTCTCACATTTGACGGTTCCATCCTCACATTGTGTGGTTCCAACATCACATGTGACAATTCTTTTCTCATATTTGGTGGTTCCCTTACTTTTTTTTTTTCCTCACATTTGATAGTTCCATCCTTACATTGTGCGGTTCCAACATCACATATGACAGTTTTTTTGTCACATTGGATGGTTCCCTTACCTTTTTCTCACACTTGACGACTCCATCATCACATTATGCGGTTCCAACATTACATATGACAATTCTTTTATCACATTGGGTGGTTCCCTTACCTTTTTCTCACACTTGACGGTTCCATCCTCACATTGTGCAGTTCCAACATTACATATGACAGTTCTTTTATCACATTGGGCGGTTCCCTTACTTCTTTTTTTTCTAACATTTGACGGTTTCATCCTCACATTGTGCAGTTCCAACACCACATATAACAGTTCTTTGCTCACATTTAGTGGTTCCCTTACTTTTTCCTCATATTTGATGGTTCCATCCTCACATTGTGCAGTTCTAACATCACATATGTCAGTTCTTTTGTCACATTATGTGGTTCCCTTATTTTTTTCCTCACATTTGACGATTTCATTCTCATATTGTGCAATTCCAACATCACATGTGACAGTTCTTTTCTCATGTTGGGTGGTTCCCTTACTTTTTTCTCACATTTAACGGTTCCATCCTCACATTGTATAGTTCTAATATCACATTTGACAATTCTTTTGTCACATATAGTGGTTCCTTTATTTTTTTTCTCAAATTTGATAGTTCCATTGTTATATTAAGCAGTACCAACATCACATCTGTTCTATTTTTGTTACATGTAATAGTTCTTTTGTCACATATGACAGTTTTTTTTTATCACATTTGGTTGTTTCCTTACTTCTTTCTCATATTTGACGGTTTCATCCTCACATTATGCAGTTCCAATATCACATGTGACAGTTCTTTTCTCACATTTGGTGGTTCCCTTACTTTTTTTCTCACATTTGATGGTTTCATCCTTACATTGTGTAGTTTCAAAATCACATGTGTCCCTTTTTTTCTCACATTTGGTGGTTCCTTACTTTTTTCTCACATTTGGTAGTTCCATTGTCTTATTAAGTAGTACCTACATCGCATCTGACTCTATTTTTGTGACATTTAGTGGTACCCTATTTTTTTATTCTCAAATTTGACCGTTCCATTATTACATTAGGCAATACCCACATTACTTCTAGCCGTACTTTTGTCACATTCGGTGGTACCTTATTTTTTTCTTTACAATTGACAGTTCAATCGTCACAATAAGCACTACCAATATCACATCTGACCATAATTTTACATTTAGGCTTATCACTAAGGTAACTTTTTTACTTACTAATAACTGCTCATGACAATAGTAATTCTTTTTAAGTTATTTAAAAATTTAGATCTAAAATCGAAAACCAAAAAAAAAAAAAAAAAAATCAGCTAGAATTATCTTGGTTTCTTCCACAAATATTTGAATATACCAATTAACTTCCTACGTATCTTCCTTGGTAGCTTCCATCACATTCAAGGGCATACCTCCCTATAAAATAACATAGTTGAGGTCATTTTCTTGATGTTTATATTTTTATTATTTATATATGATGGTGAACCAAAAATTAGACTATCTCCAATTCGTCCATAGTGTCGTTCAAGAATAGAAAGGTAATCTAAGTGCAAGAAGGTCGACCAGCATGAAGTCACCTAGACAACCGCTAAACACTTAGAAATTTTTGGAGTAAATCTATATCCAAAAGCTTATGATTTAGACCACGTTCTACTATTCTGAAGTAGGAGCAAAATTCTTATTCATCGCTCTAAGTAGGAGCAAAATTCTTATTCATCGCTCTAACTTTCCACTAAGTTCTTAATGTGATGACAGTTGTAGAAATTAAGTCTGAACCTTCTCACTTCCATCCACGTTGAGGAAGTTATTAAACAAGTAACCACTCCAAAACTTACTATAAAAGGACCCAACCATATGAAATCAAAGTAAGTTTTTCACCATTTATAGAGTTGAAATTCCTAATTTCAAGAGAGAAAACTAACTTAAACATCGGAGGGTTCTTGGTCAGTTCATCCCAATCACCTTTGATCTTGTACTTCTTTCTTTCTAGGCCTTCCAAGCAATCTCAAGCCCATTGAAACCCGAAGCATTCAGCCTACTAATTTTCTATGCATCATCAATATATACTATAAAACTGAAGATGTATAACCTTATATGCTCTCTAATTGTTCTTATACAACATCTGCAACTTGATCACAGTTATGTGTTTATTGTGGTGTCTAAGGTTGGAAATAGGGTGACTATACAATTAGCAAGTTATGCAAAAAATCCAATACAAATATTGTTGACAATTTTAAAATATTCAGTAAACACTTAAAATTGAAACTATAGATCCAGTATGAAATAGTCACCAATCAAGGCTACTACACTAGGTTTTATATTTTTTAGACATTTTCATTAGATCCACGTGTGTAGAAGTGTTAAATGACTGTGTCCGACACAAGTATAACCACCCCAACTAAAGTATCTATTCAGTTTTTTTTCATAAAATTATTATTATATTTAGATCCATCTAAAACAAAATAAACATCCCAAAAAATTTCCACAATAACAAAAATTACCAATAGAAAAGTTAAAAACAATTAAGCACAATTGTCTGATTTTACCAAAAACAAACAACCCAGTCCTTTTTAAAAAAATTATCAAAATAATTTTGTCATTGAGAGTTTAGCATATCGACCACAATGATAAGTGTGAGCCTCATTTGAGTCAGCAGAGCTTCCACTAGCTAAGTCTGAGAGAGCTCTAACAGCAATGAAATGTTTTCGTTGTTGAAGACTTATCGGTGCCACAAAGCACTTATCTCTCTCTCTCTCTCTCTCTCTCTCTCTCTCTCTCTTTGGGTTTCGCAAAATTTATACAAACTCATCATTCTAAAGCCATTTGGTATTTGTTCCTATAAAATATTGGAACATGTAATTTGAACATAATTGGCTATTAAAAGGTCAATTTTCATCTCTATACTTTGTTCGAATCAGCATTGTGGCAAGTCGGTATATTTTTTGCTAAGCAACTCTGGTTCGAATCCTTCACGCCTGCAATTTTATTTTTTTTGAATTTTCAATTTTCGGTCCATAAGCTGAAAAGCCCACAAGATGCTACACCCAAGAAAAACCCTTGTTCATCCCAAATCTTCTTTCCTTCAATGTCGGTGATAACAGCCACCAATTTTCCTCTCTTTCTCTACCCTTTTGTTCTAAGTCTCCACCGTTTCTCGTCACTAAAAATCTCAGTATAGCTCATCCTTGTTCTTTAGTTTTCCATCTGGGGTTTTTGCTGATTGGCTTTTGTGTTGCTGAATTGTTATTAATCTTATTTTGTTTTTGTTTTCCTTTTGGTGTCGCTGGGCTAGGGACAGACACAGGTGGGGGCCCGGCCCTTCTGGCCCAATATTTTTTTTTTAAGTAGGTTAATTTTCAAAAAAAAAAAAAAAAAAAAGACTTGGGCCCCCCTTACAAAAAGCTTGGGCCCTCTTTGAAATTGTAACCCACGAAAACAAGGGTAGTGCAACTCAAGAAATTCAATCTCCCTTTCAATTAAAAATAAAATTCACTAAATTGCAGCATTTTCCAAAAAATTCAGTTATCAAATTATACAAATCACTGTCATTCCAATGACCGAAAAATATCTTGTAGTGGAGTATTTCTAGCATTTTCTATTATTTTTGAACGTTGTTCATTTTCCATTGAAAGCACTAGATTTGATGCCAACTTGTATCGAATACGTTCCGACCAGCTCTCCTGAAAAAAGTAGACATTGTTGATGAATAAAAAGCTTAAGCAAATTATGCAAAAACTGTAAAATATACTTCCAATAAATATATTACCATCAAGGTTAGATTCTGTTTGATAATTTTTGTATGCATGTGCTTAATAACATACATGCCACAATCATACCTGAAATATGAAAACAGTTAAAATTTAAAAAAACCAAAGCTTCACACAATAGTTATCCATATGTGCAAATCTACAATTTAGTACGTACCCATTACTTTGTATAGGATCCAACAGGGGTGATTTCAATGGAAATTTGGTAATACTATTAGTATAGTTGTCTTTCTCTAGATAACTCAATAACTTATCGAGGCCTTTTACCTATCGCAAAGTGAGATTATAAGCAATTATTAAGTACAAAACTTAACTAAACCACATATCAAAATTATTATTGAAATCAATAGAAAAAGAGACAGTACCACTATTTGCACGTTTTTTATTCGAATGTCTTGCCTAGTTGTGCTTGGCAAAGAGTCCAATATATGTATACATTTTTTTCTTGAACTAAAGTCAATGACACATAAGTACCAGTGACTATTATTGTCATTCATAGGGATATAAATCTACAAGTACAAACAAGCAATGTATTAGCATGTGTTAATTTAAAATACACAAGTGTGTTGAGTAAATTTACCTGTTCACAACACTTCAATCTTGACATATACTTGTCATCGTCCCTATATGTCCTTTTAAACCATTCTAGTGTGGGATTACCATCTTCTTCAATCATTTTTTGCTACAAACACACACACACACACACATATATATATATATATATATATAGAAATAACTAAGGAATTAAATACTATAAGCACAACCTAAAACATATATAAAAAATGAAAAGTAATGTGTTAATTAAATACTATACACACAACCAAAAATAATAAAGCAAACTTACCGAGAAATGTGTTGGCAAATGCCACGCATATAGTTCTCCACACTTTTTCTCTTCCAAAGTCATCATGCAAATGGTCAAGTTAATAATCTAGCATAAAATATTATTGTTACAATTAGTGAATAAATAAACAAAATTAATATTATATTTTCCTATTTTAATTTCATAAACTAACCCGACTGCTTATCCATTGGTTAGGGAGCAATGA
The DNA here is from genome assembly GCF_001633185.2 of Quercus lobata. NCBI lineage: Eukaryota > Viridiplantae > Streptophyta > Magnoliopsida > Fagales > Fagaceae > Quercus > Quercus lobata. The sequence goes on from NC_044912.1 coordinate 39,396,813, forward strand.
AAAAAAAGCCGCACGATCACTATACTCATATTTCATGTTAGCAAGAACTTCACTGAACATTATTCATTGACATATTATTTAGTTAGATCTTATTCAAAAAATGCATTAATATTAATTTCTATATATAAACAAAAATGACAAACCTCCCATCTAGATCTTTATTGAAAATATAATTGCATATGATCTTCTCCAATTCAGTAAATGGCGCGAACTCATTGATACTCTCCTCATCAACCAGTCCAGATTCCTAAAACAATATAGTATATAATAATTAACATAGGAAAATATGTTGTATTCACACCCTAATTTATTAATGTACACATTAAAGGATTCACCTGGGACATATCTTTGATTTTTTTCGTCTTTTTCAAATTCGGAACTCCAACTTGGGAGGTGACAATTGGGCTGCGTTTTAGAGATTTGGTGACTTTACTCTTGGCAGATTAGGTACTCATGTTCATAGTGGAGGAAAAAAAGTCCAACTGGTTTCAAGATACAAAGAGGAAAAGTGATAAGGAGCTCAAAAAATAGTCTCAAAAGATTATCAGGAATTTTTTTATTCTTTAAGTAAGTTTTTATTCACATAAAAAAGAGAAAAGATGAAACACCATCAAATACACAGGTTGTGAACTGAAGTTGTATCTAAATCCAGCAAACTAGAGACAGAATGACCACTAGTGGGAGCCATCCAATCATACAAAGTATGTAGAAAAATCAACTTCACAGCCAACATTAATCATTCAAGGACTTCAAATGTCCAGTTATTTTGTTCCTTCCAAATAATCCACATGACACAGAGGGATTGCATTCCAAATATCACCATTTTTCTGCCTAGAAAACTACCCCTTCCAACATGCCAACAAATCTACACCCTCTTTGGCATAACCTACTGCACCCCAAATAGGCATAAAATGAAAGACTATAGATTTCTATCCATAGAACAATTTAACAATAAGTGATCATAGACTCCCCAGCTTGCTTACACATACAACAACAATCCACTATGATAACATAAGCATGCTTGGCACAAAAACCAGGTTATGGATGAAAATTGGAAAAAAAATGGATATGTTGGGATTTTTTGATCATGTGAGTTAGAATTTTTGATGTATATGTTGCAGTGCTGTGGTTTCTCAGAGAAATGGAGAAAATGGATAAGGTATTGCATTTCAACTGTAAAGTTTTCTATCCTGATCAATGGTAGCCCAACTGATTTCTTTGGAAGTTCTAGGGGGCTTCGATAAGGGGATCCTTTATCTCCATTGTTGTTTGATATTGTGATGGAGGCATTAAGTCGTATGTTGGATGTGGCTGCCTCCGCTGGGGAATTCTCAAGCTTTTCTGTGGGTAGTACGACTGGTCAATCAGTGATAGTGTCTCACCTTTTATTTGCAGATGACACTCTGATTTTTTGTGATGCTGAACCTTCTCAGACTGCTAATTTGAGGGCAATTCTTGCTAGATTTGAGGAGGTGTCAAGGCTTCATATTAATTTGGGGAAATCCGAGTTGGTATTTGTTGGTGGGGTACCCAATTTGGAGGTTTTGGTGGGTCTGTTGGGGTGTGGGCTGTCTTCTCTACCCTTGAAATATTTGGGCCTTCCATTAGGTGCAAAATTTAAGGACTTGTCTGTTTGGAATCCTATCCTAGAGAGAATGGAGAGGAGATTAGTAGGTTGGAAGAGAATGTATTTATCTAAAGGGGGTAAGGTGACACTCATTAAAAACTCACTATCTTCTTTACCTACATACTTTCTTTCCCTTCTTCCTTTACCAAGTAAGGTGGCTAAGCGTATGGAGAAATTACAGAGAGATTTTTTGTGGAATGGGATTGAAGGTGAACCTAAAATTCATTTACTTAATTGGGCCAAGGTTTGTAGGCCTTTGCAGGTTGGGGGGTTGGGTATTAGACGGTTGGGTACCTTTAACTCTGCCTTACTAGGTAAATGGTTGTGGAGGTATGACTCGGAGACTGATGCTTTATGGAGGAGGGTTATAGAGGCAAAATCTGGAAACATTTGGGGTGGTTGGTGTACGAAGAAGGTGACAAGTCCTTATGAGGTCAGCTTATGGAGATACATTAGAAGTGGCTGGTTGAACTTCTCTAAACTTCTTGTTTATGATGTGAGGGACGGTACTAGAGTGAAATTTTGGAAGCATGTGTGGTGTGGGGATTGTACCCTCCAAGAGGCCTTTCCAGAGCTTTACTATCTTAGTAGGTCAAAGGATTCCTCGGTGGCTGAAGTTATGGGTTGGTCGGTTGGGAGATTTCACTGGAATGTGCAATTTCATCGTCCACCACAAGATTGGGAAGAAGAAGCCTTTGATCGGTTCATGGGGTTGGTATATTCTTCATCAGTGCGGGGGTTTGGCCCAGATAAGGTTTGTTGGAAGACTGCAAGGAATAGAGGTTTTGAGGTTAGAAGTTATTATAGTTCCTTCTACCCTCCTAATCTTGTTTCCTTTTCATGGAAAATGATATGGCAATCGAAGGTTCCTCCAAGGGTACTTTCTTTTCTTGGTCTGCTTCTTTAGGTAAGATCTTAACAATAGATAACTTTCGTAAAAGGCAAGTGATAGTGCTTGATTGGTGCTATATGTGTAGGAGGTGTGGGGAGTCGGTGGATCATCTTCTACTTCATTGTTCCATAGCTTGGAAGTTGTGGTCTTTGGTTTTCTGCTTGTTTGGTATTCAATGGGTTATGCCTCATACTGTTCTTGAGTTGTTTGAGGCTTGGGAAGGAAAGCTTGCGCGATATCGTCACATTGATGTTTGGAAATTAGTGCCTCACTGCTTGATTTGGCGTATTTGGCGTGAAAGGAATGCTAGAAGCTTTGAGGGTTGCGAACGCTCTTTGCTGGAGATTAAATCCTTTTTCTTACGCACACTCTTTGAATGGAGTGTGATTTTTTCTCATTTTTCTTGTTCTTCCTTTTCTATTTTTCTTGACCGTTGTTCTTTTGTTTCTTGATTTTTGCCCCCATAGTACATCCCCAATGTACTCGGTTTGTCAATTTTTTATTATTAATAATATTCTTACATTATTTATCCAAAAAAAATACAAAAAAATGGAGATAATAAGTGAAAAAATTAAAATAATACTTCTTTAATTAGAAGAGTAACTAAGGAAATGCAGTGAAGTTAATCAAGAAGAGTTTCTGAATAAAAACCATATTCTCAAAAATTTGACAACTGCTAATTTTACTCCCCACAAACTTGTTTCGAATCTAACTGTAGCTATAAACTAGTTGATGTTCACTACAATGCACTTGTTTTAGCCAAAGCATCAAACTATGCAAAACCTACTAAATCATCAAAATCTATGAAGTATTCAACACCCCTAGGCCTTGGCATAGTAGTAGCTTTTTCATCAAGTAGAGGAAAAAGCGTTGAAATGATTTTTCAACTTTAAAAAATTTAAAATTTAAAATTTGAAAAAAAAAAAAAAACGTAATAAAATGAGATTTAACAGCTGATAGTGTAGTTTTAAAATAATATAAAAAAATTAAATTAAAAAAAAAAGGGCATCAACAAATATCCAATACTCAAACCAACCCTCATTTCACTAAATTGGCAAATTAGTAAACAATCACAAACCAATGCAGAATCAAATGTGAACCGCTAAAAATTGGCTGGACCGACAACCCTTTTATTGGTATTTATACTAAAACTACTCTTCAACAAAGATTTTCCACACTCAACCAAATGGAAGAGGTGTACTTTGTACAATTGTACCGCCCGGGGTCATATAGATCAAAACCCGGACTCAAATGTTGTTAACTGACAAAAATTGGATGGACTGACGACCATTTCACTGATATTTATACTAAAACTACTGTTCTAAAAAGATTTTCCACACTCAGCCAAACTTAACTGCAAATTTTGAATCATATATGATACATGAAACCCAAAAAAAAAAAAAAGAAAGGGTTTGTTCCAATTTTCGAAAAGAAAATAAAACTCACTATCAGTTTGAACCCATCATCAGCATGTACCTCACACTAAATATCTGTGTCAGTACTAAGCAAACAATAGAGAAATGTGCAATTCATAGCATCAAAATTTATAACCAAAACGGAGTCTGAAAAAGAATGGGGTGGGACAAATTATCGAATGAAAAGCCTCGCAGTAATTCAAAAAATTCAGAAGATTGGCTACATCAAAATGTTGAAGAAAGACTAATAAATAAACCAAAATGAAAAACAAGAACAATAGAGAGAGAGTTTTGGAGAAACTACACCTGAAGAAACCGAAAGCGTTCTTTAAGCTCTAATCTCTAATGATTGTTTTCTGAGTTGCTCCGAACCGAACCCACGTATGATGCTCTAAATGGGTTTTCAGTTTCACACCTTGTTCCTCTTTTTCAGTTTCCACTCGTCTGGTGGTATAACATGTGTGATTTACTAACCTGCCCTCGTTAGCTTGTTCTTGTACTTGTTTGTTTGTTTGTGCCTGTGGTTGATTGATGGTGCTTGAATGAACTTGACTTATCAAGAATTTTTAAAGAATACGTGTTATTATGGATTTTTTTTTAATTTTTTTTTTATAAGTTTTATCTAAACAAGTATTTAGAATCTATTACAGCATTTGTAGCAGTAGAGCTAAATAGCTATATAGCTATTTTAGCTCCACCAAAACACAAAAAACAATCATACAACAATGGAGTTAAAGGTATATTTTTTAGCTTTATTAATACAGTGCACAACTATCTATGACTGTACATAGTAGCTTAGAGTTAAAAAAAAAAAAAAAAAAAAAAATTTATTCGGAGCCTAGATTAAAATAATACAAGTTGTTTCATTTTTTTACATTTTTTATTCTCACATCATGCCTCTCTCTCAATCACTCTCATCTGAAACTCCATCTCTCAAAACTCTCTCAAGCTCACTCTCTCAACGTCACTCTCTCAAGCTCACTCTTTCACTGCCGCCAGCCTGACTCATTCTCAACGTTGCTGCCATCGAAGCTCGACGTCACCAACCCACTAGCCGTCCCAAGCCGCCGATTAGCCTCGGACCCACGTTGCCATCCACCTCAGACCCACGCCGTCGATCCACCTCAGACCCACTTCTCTTCCGCCGATCCACTTCAAGTCAGTTGTCTCTGTCTTTTTCATGTGAATGCTTGGAATTTTTTATTTGGGTATAACATCAAAGAAAGTGAGATTTTTTATTTGGGTATAACATCAAAGAATGTGGTCAATGATTTCTTTTTCTTGTTCTTTCAGTTTATTATTTTAGATGCAATAATTTTTTTGCTGTTCTTGCTCAATGAAAAGTTCTGTTATTTGATCTCAGAGCATCCATTCATTTTGATTCAGAGCATCCATGAATGGACATAATGCATTTGTATTGGAATGTATTGGGAATTTTTTGTTTGCAGGAATTTGTTGTGTGGTTTTCTTGTAATAGAAGTTCTTGTCCTAGTTTTATATTTTGTTGCACAAGACCAGAAACAAAAGCACACAAAAAGGATTTCTTGTAGTCATTTTAATGAGAAATTGTTAGTTTGGTTTTGAGATGCTCAAAAATGAATTTGTTGTTTTCTTTATTAGTGGGATTAAGCTACATGTCAAATTAAGTATTTATGCATAATCATGTTCTATTGTTATAATTCTAAGTATTTTAAGTTTTGATATAAATATTAGTTTGAGAATTTTTTGTGTGTAGGGAAGTTTACATTTTTTTTTTCTAATTTTATAGAGTCACATAGAGACACAGAGTTATGTAGAGACCCAACATATTTCACGGGTATCATGAATGGGGATATAGAAATTGACTCACAACTTTTGGGAATGTATCAAATACTCCTATGTCAGTTTTTGATTCTCCACCTCAAGTTGAAAATGCCTCTTCTACAAAAGGAAAACGAGACTCTAACTTTAGTGTAGAGGAAGATGAACTCCTAGTGTCAGCAAGGCTTAATATTAGTGTTGACGCCATAAACAGTAGTGAACAAATTCAAAATACATTTTGTCAAAAAGTTTGTGAATACTTCACGCAGTACAATACATCTGGTACCAAACGTACTATTATCTCCTTGATAAGTCGTTGGAGAACGATTAGTGAAAAGACAAATAAGTTTGTCAGGTGTATGGCTAAAGTTAACACACATCATCAAAGTGGTATAACCGAACAAGATAAGATATAAATTATATTGCAATAGTGTTAACATGCCCATTCATCAATAGTTTGAAGATATTAATCATGTTATATTTCTTTTAATTTTTTTAGATTACCAATGCGAAGACTTTGTATAAAGAGACGCACAAGAAACCCTTTCTTTTTGAACATTGTTGGCTCATGTTAAAGGATCAACCAAAGTTTGCTGATCCTAATGGAAGATCAAGAGCATCCGTACCTCAAACTCTAGAGTCAACATCTATTGGCGAAGGGGATTGTGGGTCCGGACTTTGTGATACTTCCAATTTTGAGAGGCCAATTGGTAGGAAGGCCAAAAAGGCCATCCGAAAGAACAAAGCCACCAGAAAAGATGTAGGGGAATATTTGACCAAGAAATTGAAATTTATTGAGGATGTAACTCGATTGAAAAAGGAAAAAATGTTTATTGAGAGGGAAAAACTTACAATTAAGAAGGAAAGAAGTGAAGAAAAACTTAAGATTGAGAAGGAAAAAGTCATGATTGAGAAGAAAAAATTTGAGATGGAATACATGTTAGATGAGGAGAGAATCATGATGAAAGATACAAGTGGTTTGATCAGAGCACAAAAAACTTTTTATGAACAACTTCAAGAGGAAATCATGGCAAGACGAAGTTCACGTAATTAATGGGTTTGATTGCATTTTGGATGTAATTTAGGCTTTTATGTATTTTGTAGTGGCTTATGTAGACCTTTATGTATTTTGGTAGTAACTTATGTATTTTGTAGTGGCTTATATTACTTGACTATAATCTTAAACTAGATGTATGTGTTTGTGTTGTGACTTATGCGTGAATTTGTTATATTCATTTTCTAGTGGCTTATGTCACTTGACTTTAATCTTAAACTAGATGTATGTGTTTGTGTTGTGACTTGTGCGTGAATTGGTTATATTCATTTTGTTGTGGCTTATGTCACTTGACTTTAATCTTAAACTAGATGTATGTGTTTGTGTTGTGACTTGTGCGTGAATTGGTTATATTCATTTTGTTGTGACTTTTATCACTTGACTTTAATCTTAAATTAGATGTATGTGTTTGTGTTATGACTTATGAATGAATTGGTTATATTCATTTTGTTGTGGCTTGTGTCACTTGACTTTAATCTTAAACTAGATATATGTGTTTGTGTTGTGATTTATGCGTGAATTGGTTATATTCATTTTGTTGTGGCTTATGTCACTTGATTTTAATCTTGCATCTATAGTAGTAATTGCTTTCCAATTGTCTTGAAGGTTGCATCCATGAATTGCTCTTTATTTTGCAAGTTGCTTCTTGATGACTCAGATGAGGATGAGATAATCGAAGAACTTGTTATGGAAACAAGTTCATGTGGTGTGGTGTGCACGAGTATGAAACCCACGGGGGTGATTGAAGATCAAATTAAATTAAGAGCCTTTCAGTTTTCTTTGAAGGATTTGGCTAAGGATTGGCTCTATTATCTACCCTCTGGGAATATTAAAACATGGAACGAGATGAAGAGATAGTTTTTGGATAAATATTTCCCAGATTCAAGGGCGGCTAACATTGGAAAAGAAATTTGTGATGTAAGGCAGCACAACGGATGAATATTGGGAACGTTTCAAGAAATTATGTGCAAGCTGCCCCCATCATCAAATTAGTGAGTAGCTACTTATCCTGTATTTCTATGAAGGCCTTCTACCCACTGATAGGAGCATGATTGATGCAGCTAGTGAAGGAGTTTTGGGGGATAAAACTCCCAAGGCCGCAAGAAACTTGATTGCAAATATGACGACTGTAGACACCCCATTTTACAACTTGCATTTAACCAACCGGTAGATCTTCAGATTTGTGATACAAAACAAATCTTGATGTTCTAACAATCATAATGGTATGTCATGGGTTTTGATCGGACCACCTAATCAAAAGTTATCCTACAAACAATTTTCAATGATCATGGCTCGCCTATACGATGGGCTTGATCACATCCTATTCTAAACACTTAATTTTGATTGGTTCTCACAAGAATTAATTTAAAGTTAATCAAGTGTGATTTTTGATTGGATTTCATTTTATTTTTTTTTTTTTTTGAAGAAATAATAAAAAATGTTTTTCTTTATGGCATCTTATCTGCTATTTTAAAAAAATAAAATAAAATAAAATTGGAGATATGATCCATGAAAAATTCAAAAAAAAAAAAGAAAAATGCTCAAAAAACGTCATTATCTTCAGCAGTTACTTGAATCGCATTTTTGTTCAGAAAAACGTTGAAATTTGGATTTCTCTATTTCTATAAAAGTTGTAGAGAATTAAATTTCATTTCAAAAAACATCAATCCCAAATCAATTGGAATTTTGAGCAGCAAGTTATGGCCAAAAAACGAAACAGGTGCAGAAGATAACACAAATTCAGCATTATCTTCAATTTTCTCTCAAAATTTCAAATGAGTTCAACATCAAATCTGGTCAAGCCTATCTAATAGACTTATCATTTCCCTTTGTTTCAGAAGAAAGATTTTTGAAAAATAAATTGGGTAAAGAAACAGATACAGCCTATGAAAAAATTCAAAAATGCTCAAAAGACGTTACTATTTTCAGCAGCAATTTGAAACACATTTTTGGCATGGATAACGTTGAAATTTGGCTTTCTCTATTTCTGAAAAAGTTGTAGATAATTGAATTTTCTTTCAAAAAACACCCATCTTGAATCAATTGGAATTTTGAGTGGAAAATTAGAGCCAAAATACGAAGCAGGTGCAGCATCATTTCAAAATTTGAATGGGGATCAACACCAAATCCGTCCCAGCTCATTTAAACAGGTTATCTCCTCCCTTAGCTTCAGAAGAAAGCTAATAACTTAGCTTTAAGGCTAAGCCATCCCTTCCCCTATAAATAGAGAAGACCTCTTCCATTCTCTGAACCCCAAAATTCCCTCTAGAGAGCTAGTGAGAAAGCAGAAAAAAAGCTATTGAGCAACCATTGTTCTTACTTTGGTTGTAGTTGAGTACTTCCTTGCTTTCTTCCTAGCCCTTTAGGTGATCATTTCCCCTTTTAATTTATGCTGGTAAGTAGTTAACTTTTTTTAATTCTTTATACATGCTAGAATAAATGCT